>NC_133326.1:684888893-685188893 GCF_042186555.1 Aquarana catesbeiana
AGTAGGAAAAAAAAAAAAAAAGGTCATGAGTTTATTTTCAAATTCACAAAATTCCTAAAAAAACATTTATAATTATACCATGATTTTCCAAAATTTCCAAAACAACTTTTTTTTAAAAAATGTATGAATAGACAAAAATAATCTGTACGACAGGGCCCTAGTGGTCAGTGTTATGTGCTCGGAGCAAGCCAAGCCATCACCTGCCTATGTAGTTTTTCTAAAGCTATCAAAGTCATTTCTACTGCTGACTTACAGATCTGTGAGAGCTCAGAGACCAGTGACTATGACTAAAAGAAACAATAAAAGGAATGTGTAAAGTAGGCTGCAAAGTAAAACTTGGGTGGTCACAGTACATTTGGTATCACTCCACCTGTGACAGGAGCCGGCTCTGCTTCCTCTAGTGCTGGCTCCGTTCTCCACACTGATGCTCGGGGATGGCGGGTTGGGAACCTGCATTCTGGGCTTGCTAACAGAGCAGGAGGTGGCGGGCCACATCAGAGGGTGCCAGGAGCCAGCAGTTGGGCACCCCTGGCTTAGACCAATTGTTACCTTGCTGTAATCAGGGCAATGTAGTCACCCCTACTTTTTTGACAGGGTGCACGGTGCATCCTGCATGACATTTGGATCAACATGCCTCTCTTTCTCAAGTGTTAAAGTTGTGAGGTATGGGTGGAGGTTCCATCACCTTCAGTACTGGTGACAAGACAAACAACAAGACAAATAGGGAGCATGAAATCCCCCCCCCGGGATACAATTTTCACAATAAAAACCTGACAGGGCTCCAAACCCTTCTTGACTTTTAAACACTAAAAGATATGTCTTACTGTTAGTAACACTAACATTAAGAAAGAGCGTTTACTTATGGTTTGTAATTCTCAAAATTATAATTGTGAAGGCTTTAAAGGCCAACGTGTATAAAAAAAGAATCAAGCTCACCTTGCCTATGTCATCAGAACTGATAAATTCTGATGGCTCCTTGTGGGCCATACCAACATTATTTACTGAAACAGAAAAAAAATCATTCAGTCTTTATGTTGTAGATCATAGTACTTTCTGATCCTGTCCCAATTGTATGCAATCACATCTTTCCACATTAGAGATCGCAGACCACTCTGATCCTGTCTTGATAATATCAAATAACCAATCACATATCTCTACATTTAAGATCACAGATTTCTTGATCCTGTGCAGATAATATCATATCAGATCTCTCCACATTATACAGTAGATCCCAACTGTGTCTGATCCTGTCCTGATATTATCCAATCACATACACTATATTACCAAAAGTATTGGGACGCCTGCCTTTACACGCACATGAATTTTAATGACATCCCAGTCTTAGTCCGTAGGGTTCAATATTGAGTTGGCCCACCCTTTGCAGCTATAACAGCTTCAACTCTTCTGGGAAGGCCGTCCACAAGGTTTAGGAGTGTGTCTATGTGAATGTTTGACCATTCTTCCAGAAGAGCATTTATAAGGTCAGGCACTGATGGTGGATGAGAAGCCCGCTCTTATTCATCCCAAAAGTGTTCTATCGGGTTGAGGTCAGGACTCTGTGCAGGTCAGTTAAGTTCCTCCACCCCAAACTCTCTCATCCATGTCTTTATGGTCCTTGCTTTGTGCACTGGTCCAAATCATTTGGTGGAGGGGTGATTATGGTGTGGGATTGTTTTTCAGGGGTAGGGTTTGGCCCCTTATTTACAGTGAAGGGAAATCTTAAGGCGTCAGCATACCAAGACATTATGGACAATTTCATGCTCCCAACTTTGTGGGAACAGTTTGGGGATGGTCCCTTCCTGCTCCAGCATGCACAAAGCAAGGTCCATAAAGACATGGATGAGCGAATTTGAGGTGGGGGAACTTGACTGGCCTGCACAGAGTCCTGACCTCAACCTGATAGAACACCTTTGGGGTGAATACGAGCGGAGACTGCAAGCCAGGCCTTCTTCGTCCAACATCAGTGCCTGATCTCACAAATGCGCTTCTGGAAGAATGGTCAAACATTCCCATAGACACACTCCTAAACCTTGTGGACAGCCTTCCCAGAAGAGTTGAAGCTGTTATAGCTGCAAACAGTGGACCAACGCAATATTGAACCTTAGGGACTAAGACTGGGATGCCATTAAAGTTCATGTGCGTGTAAGGCAGGTGTCCCAATACTTTTGGTAATACAGTGTATCTTCACATTATAGATCCCACCTCTGCCTGATCCTGTTCTGATAATATTCAATCACATCTCTCCACATTATAGCTTCCATCTCTGTCTGACCCCATCTTTATAGAGATATGCTGTCCTCTCATAGAATGTAATTACCCAGGATTCCAATGTCCAGGTCCTTCAAGCCCTCCTCAATATTTGGGTAAATTTCAGCTCCTCCTGTAAAATCCGCCTGGATGATCTTGGCTTTGCGTCCACTCTGTTTCTCTGTAGAAGTAGAATAATAGTAGAATAAACCGGTTAAAGATCTGGGCAATTCAAAGCAAAATATAGTGTATAAAATATTTAAAGTAAGATATAAAAAAGGGGAATGCAGATGAGACTAATGAAAACCACAAATCAGGCTGATCAGTACACCTGTAGACATCAGTTGCTAAAATATACATTTTTCATCATATGCTCAGTTTGAAATGGTCACATATTCATCATCAATACACTAGTATATATCCTTTCTTTTGGCTTCTGATTCACAGCAGGCTCCACTGAGCAGGAAAGGGTTATATAGAACATCATCTGTTACTTCTGTTTTCAAAGCCATTGCAGGAACAACGTTTTCCATCCAGCAATGATATGCTAGGCAGCACAGAAGTCTTCAGTAGGAAAAATCTGTTAATGACACAGACCATGAGAACAATTAGTGTTTAGGATTAAAGGGTTTAGACTTTTGCTTCTTTTCAGAAATATTAGGACATTTTTTAGAAAAAAGGGCACATTTCTTTAAATGGCTGGTTCTTAAACAGGGTTGCCAGTGTCCCAAGGGGTACTTCAGATGAGCCTAGGGGGTACATCTGATGTTTCCAGGGGATACTTTAGATGGCTCCATGGGGCTACTTTAGATGGCCCTATGGGGCTACTTCTGATAAACCTAAGAGGTACTACTAATAGGTCCAGCATGTCATTTTGATGACTCCAGGGTGTACTTCTGATGGGTCCAGGAGTCACTTCAGATGGGTCAACGATGTACTTCTGATGGGTCAAGCATATACTTCTGATGGGTCAAGCAGGTACTTCTGATGAGTCCTGAAGGTACTTCTGATGGGTCCAGGGAGTATTTCTGATGGGTCCAGAAGATCCTTCTGATGGGTCAAGGATGTACTTCAGATGATCCCAGGGGGTACATCTGATGTTTCCAGGGGATACTTTAGATGGACCCATAGGGCTACTTCCAATGAACCTAAGAGATACTGCTGATAGGTCCAGCATGTAATTTTGATGACTCCAGGGTGTACTTCTGATGGGTCCAGGAGTCACTTCAGATGGGTCAACGATGTACTTCTGATGGGTCAAGCATATACTTCTGATGGGTCAAGCAGGTACTTCTGATGAGTCCTTAAGGTACTTCTGATGGGTCCAGGGAGTATTTCTGATGGGTCCAGAAGATCCTTCTGATGGGTCAAGGATGTACTTCAGATGATCCCAGGGGGTACATCTGATGTTTCCAGGGGATACTTTAGATGGACCCATAGGGCTACTTCCAATGAACCTAAGAGATACTGCTGATAGGTCCAGCATGTAATTTTGATGACTCCAGGGTGTACTTCTGATAGGTCCAGGAGTCACCTCAGAAGGATGTCAAGGATGTACTTCTGATGGGTCAAGGATGTACTTCTAATGGGTCCAGAAGGTACTTCTGATGGGTCCAGGAGGTACTTCTGATGGGTCCATGAGGTACTTCTGATGGGTCCATGAGGTACTTCTGATATCCTCTCCCAGGAGGTACTTCTGATGGGTCCAGGAGGTATTTCTGTTGGGTCCAGGAGGTACTTCTGATGGGTCAAGCATGTACTTCTGATGGGTCAAGCATGTACTTCTGATGGATCCAGAAGGTACTTCTGATGGATCCAGAAGGTGCTTCTGTTGGGTCCAGTAAGGACTTCTGATGGGTCCAGAATATCCTTCTGATGGGTCAAGGATGTAAGTCTGATGGGTCCAGGAGGCACTTTTTATAGGCCCAGGATAATTTTGATGGGCCCATGGGATACTTTAAATAGGTCCAGAGGGTAATTCTAGTGGGCCCAAGGGGTACTTTGGATATGCCTGGAAGCTATTCGTTGCTGGAAATTTCGCACGGCAGTGTTTTATTTTTAGGAAATAACAATTATATAACACATATATCAATAAACATTCCTACTTATTTAAAAAGATGATTGTTTAGTTAGGAAACATTTACACACAATTATAGTACACATGCATGGGACAATTTAAAGGAACTATCCACCATTTTCAACCAACTTTCAATCATAAAAAAACTCAAAGTATACCTACCACCAACAATTTCCAACCAAATCTTGAAGCAATCTATTGGCAGATGGTTGTCTTGATCCATTGACAAAATGGGCAAGGGCTAGAAACTAAGGGGTTTTTTTCAGTCAGAGTAAAGAAAAAATCCCAATCACTGCACACAAATAAGACTCAAGTATACTATGGACAAAATTGGCTTCAGCCAGGCTGAAACCACTTTCATCCATTTATACTTGGGTCTGGTTAGTGTGTGGCGATTGGGGCTTTTTCTTTCCTCTGACTAAATGCATTGAGCCGCGATGGTCTCTTTCCAGGCCAGCGTTTTCCATTTGTGTGAGCCACCGGAATTAGTGATGGGAACTTTGGGCGGCACCTGAAGTTTTCTTAGTTTATGGTCTCAGTGTTTCTATTGCTTTCTAAGTATTTACTGGAGAGATTTTCCCTCGCGTTCTATCCCAGTGACAGTTGTCACCACGGGCAGCAAGTGGATGAAAATTCTCCTCAAAGAGGACCCAAAAATCCAGAGGGGCTTCTCACTCTTCCTAGTCAGTAGATTTCTCCAGTGGATGAAACACATTTTTTTAATTGGGGATTTCCTCTCACTTCCTGTTATCATGACAGGATGGGGCATGATGAGAAACCTCTAAACAAGACCCAGAATGCAATTAAGATCAAGCAGAGGTTCAAAATCTTCCCCTATGCTATCCAAAACTCAAAATTTTACCCTTTTAAGGAAGGTAAGAAAACATTACTTTAAACCACAGAAATATTTGACCACAATGTCTTACCAATCTCTGCTGCAACATTCTGAAGCTTTTCCAGAGTCCGACTAATCAGGACAACATTGAATCCCATCTTGGCTAACTATTGACAAGAAAAAAAACGTGTTATAGGGATAACGTAAGTGAACAGAAGTACAGACTACACCAACATTATACCCGTACCTCCTTAGCGTAGGACTTCCCTATTCCATCCGTAGCTCCCGTTACCACTAGGGAAGAAAAGAGAAAGGTTTATCATTTTTTTAGGTCATGTTTAGAAAGCTACAGTATGTTAACAGTTAAGCTGGGATGAATATTTGCAAAGTAAAAGGGCTGAAATATGTACCTCTCCCAGAGAAAATACTGCACCATTCTTAGTTCGGTATGAGTTACAAGACCTAAAGTGTAGATCTTGAACCTCTTAAACAGAAATCAGGTGACCAAATATTAAACCTTTGGTCACAAGACATTCACTGTAGGGGCATAGAGCGGCATTTTCTTCAGCAAAGGCAATTTAGCAAAACCAGAACACTAAATGGCTAAAGGCCATATCCTGACTATCTAAATATCCTGACTAGATGAGCTCATTGGACATTCTGTAAAACCCATGGGTATTAATATTGCACTGCCAACTCCCTTTCTGTAGCTATAACAAACTCCATTCCTCTGGGAATGCTTACACACAAGATTTTGGAGTATGTCTGTGGGAATTTTTGCAAATTCAGCCAAAAAAAGCATTTATGAGGTCAGGTGCTTGCAACTAGTTTTGTTACTACTTAGAATAAAGTACTAAGAATTCATACTCCTAGAGAAATTGGTGCATTGTGTACCAATATTGATGGTCAATGATATCACCTGGGATCCCCGTCAGTGTTTACATTAGCACAGTGGCATGGATCTGTCATTTAGTGATGGGATTGTGGTATGTACACATCGGCTGGCAATCGTTCTCAGTGATTGACAATCGATTTACATAACAGGATGCCGTGACTGATGTTGATTACTCTACTGGATATTGTTACTTCGGGGACATTAATGGCATACTGTACCTTAATTAACCACTTGCCTACAGGGCACTTTCACGCCCTTCCTGCCTGGCCAAATTTTCAGCTTTCAGCGCTGTCACACTTTGAATGACAATTGCGTGGTCATGCAACACTGTACCCAAATAAAATTTTAATTTGTTTCACGCTTTTGTTTGGGTGGTGTTTAATCACTGCTGGGGTTTTTTTTTTTTGCTAAAAAAAACGAAAAAAGACCAAAGATGTTGAAAAAAAATGTTTTTCTTAGTTTATGTCAGTAAATTTTGTAAATAAGTAATTTTTTTCCTTCACTGATGTGCACTGATGAAGCGGCACTGAAGAGGCGGCACTTATGGGCACTGATGAGGCGGCACTTATGGGCACTGATTAGGTGGCACTAATATGCCGCACTGATGGGCACTGATAGGTGATACTGGTGGGCAATGATAGGCAGCCTGATGGGCACTGAGAGGCAGCACTGATTGGTGTCACTGATGGACACTGGTTGGTGTTGATGGGCATTGCTGGGGCTGTACTGTAATCAGGGCACGGATGATCAGGGCACTGATTACCTGTACAGGTCTCCCCTGTGAGGAGATGCAGCTGATCAGCTCTCCTCGCCACACGCTCTGTCAGTGTGAAGTGAGGATAGCCAATAAATGGCACTTCTTTGTTTACATGTGACACAGTCGATCACATGGGTAAAAGAGCAAATTTTTACTTTTTTTTACTGATCTATATGCATTGCAAGTTTATCCACCTGTGTGTACAGGCCTTTTAAAAACAATGTGCCGCATTTTGATCAGTTAAAAAAAGCCTGCCTAAAAGATATGGCATTTTAGGCATCCTTTGTGTAAGAGGACTAAAGCCTGGCACACACCACTATTTTTTTTTTTCGTTCAAAAACTGATAGCTCCGACTTTAGTACAGCACTTTCCCCTGCTGTTGTTTTGTGTTCTGACAGGGGGCTGGCCCCCGGACAGAACACCCTGGTCAGTGCTCTCAGCCATTTGCTGAGAGCGCTGATCGGGTGCCGGTTGGCTGCTGGTTTTCCAGCATGCTTGTCCGACAGAAGCCTGCCAAACGGCCGGCTTCTGTCACACCAGCTGCCTTACACAAGGGCCGAATGTTGGCCAGTTTTTATTGAACCAGCCAATGTTGGCCTGTGTGTATTTGGCTTTAGGCATCCCCCGATCATGTTATTCAAGGATTTGTGTATTTTCAAAGTAGTCCTTTAAGTCACATGAACAGACCCTATCTCAGCTGAATGGTAATTTTTAAGATTTTTTTTTTTGTTTTTTCGTTAGTTGATTTCCCCCGTGGCATACTTAGCTCTCCATGCCCCCTTTATTCAACAATAGCTTACTTATTACCCTTAAAAAATGACCAGAAAAAAAAATAGCTAGTTTTACCTCCCATTGATTTGAATGGCGTTCAGTGCTAAGTTCAGGGTTTGTAAACTTCCTGCTGGGTTTACCGATGATTGATTTATCACTGGTTCTAACCCTTCTCCAAAACTTAAAAAACAAGTTTTACCTTTCCCTACACTTTAATGAGGTGAAAAAAGAGGACACGTGTTCATCTAATTCAACCTCGTAAATTATGGCAGTTTTGTGGCAAGCAAAAAATAAGTCCTTATATAAATCTGGCAGTTAGTAGGATTTATTGGCGTCACACACTATCCTTTTTTAAAGATCACAATAACTCAGAATGTTAATAAAGAACTGGAATTATTATTTCCCATGAGTATAGTGTGTTTCTGCAGGTACACTGTGGAGTTAATGATTCGTGAGTAATTCTACACTACCTGGACTTTGAACCATCGGAATCTCCTAAATTCCTCTGGGTTAGGTTATCATTCTGGCTGAGCTTCAGGTTTGTACGCACTTCCCAGGAGAAGTGGTGTCTCTTGGGTGAATGTGGTTCAAAGTGAAGCAGTATCATAGGAAGCATTCTTACATTTGACCTACAACCTCATCTTTGCTCCATCCTTATTTTTGGTCCTTCACTGAGGAACTTATGTTTTCATCCATGAGAAGATACAATGAAGAGGGAATATGATCACTTTGTATAAATACATAAAAAATATCACAGAGCACATCTGTGTACTCAGTAGACTGGGTGCACATGCCATGGCCTAGCAATGCCCAGATGAATGCTAAAAGGTCCATCACAAATACATAAAAGGTCCATTTATGTCCACTTCCCAGGTGTAGTGGTGTCTCTCCTGGGTGAATGTGGATCACAGTGAAGCGATGTCATAATGCCATGTTATGTAAAACAAGGAGCTGCTCTGCTATTTGGTATTTACTACACTGGACCTCATCTTTGCCCCATCCTTGTCCTGGGTCCTTTACTCAGTCACTGATATTTTCATCCTGGCAAAGAGGCATTCAAGGGGGAATATGGTGGTCACCTTGTATATATACATCAAGGGTCCATCAGGGGCATTGCTAGACCATGGCACGTCCACCTGGTCTACTGAGTACCCAGATGTCCTCTGGAATATTTTTCATCATTCCAGGAATGCACATTTCCCAAGAGTAGTGGTGTCTCTCCTCGGTAGATGTGGGTCACAGTGAAGCAAAGTCATAGCGCCATGTTATGTGGTATAAGGTAAAAAATATATATAATTGTGTCTGCGCTAAAAAATGGAAAAATGATGTGCAAAATTAATGACGTGCAAAAATATAACCACTATATACATGCTAGTAAAAAATACATGTGTAATTAGATAAAAGTGTGCGATCATTTATATGACCTCAAAGTGCATATAACATTGTGCAAAATAGCAATATAAATCAATTGAAAGTGCACCATGCAAAAATAAAAATAAAAAGCCAGGTGTTATCCGATGTATTGCAAGTGTCCAACTCAATCAACAGGTTCAAACTCAAAAAAATGTGCTCAAACAGTGTCCATGGAATGAAAATTCCTCAGAATTCTTCTGAACGGTGCCCAAATCACAGCAAACAATCTGTGCTCTCCCGTGACACCCCACATGCGTTTGCGCTCACCTCTGATCGTGTGACCCAGTAACTAAACTGTGTCAAACACGCAATGGGGCCACTTCTGGGCTCCCTCAGGATGGAATGGTATGAATACAATGCTCACAGGTGCAGCCAGAATCCACATGTATAAAAGAGAAAGGAGAACTCCATGGTGTAATAAAGCTAGGATAATTTATTTAATTAAAGAATTTCCTCCAGGAGGGTACTCACATTGAGTGGGTGCTCCAGTGCACCAAACATTACAAGCATGAAAAACAAGCTGCAATTCAAATGGCGTGCGGTGTGTTGTATGATGTCTCCTCCACTGCTGACAGCTCCGTCCTACCCCTCCCCTAGGGGTAGGACGGAGCTGTCAGCAGTGGAGGAGACATCATACAACACACCGCACGCCATTTGAATTGCAGCTTGTTTTTCATGCTTGTAATGTTTGGTGCACTGGAGCACCCACTCAATGTGAGTACCCTCCTGGAGGAAATTCTTTAATTAAATAAATTATCCCAGCTTTATTACACCATGGAGTTCTCCTTTCTCTTTTATACATGTGGATTCTGGCTGCACCTGTGAGCATTGTATTCATACCATTCCATCCTGAGGGAGCCCAGAAGTGGCCCCATTGCGTGTTTGACACAGTTTAGTTACTGGGTCACACGATCAGAGGTGAGCGCAAACACATGTGGGGTGTCACGGGAGAGCACAGATTGTTTGCTGTGATTTGGGCACCGTTCAGAAGAATTCTGAGGAATTTTCATTCCATGGACACTGTTTGAGCACATTTTTTTGAGTTTGAACCTGTTGATTGAGTTGGACACTTGCAATACATCGGATAACACCTGGCTTTTTATTTTTATTTTTGCATGGTGCACTTTCAATTGATTTATATTGCTATTTTGCACAATGTTATATGCACTTTGAGGTCATATAAATGATCGCACACTTTTATCTAATTACACATGTATTTTTTACTAGCATGTATATAGTGGTTATATTTTTGCACGTCATTAATTTTGCACATCATTTTTCCATTTTTTAGCGCAGACACAATTATATATATTTTTTGCATTATATTACACGCCATGAAACGTGGTTTAGTGTTTGCTGCTAAATAATTAATGGTTCTCACCCCTTAGAGGCATTTATCCATCTGTGGCTCGCAGGAAACTCACATTTTTGCATGTGGTATAAGGTACTGCTTTCCTATTTTGTCTTTACTACACTGGACCTCATCTTTGCCCCATCCTTATTTCTGGCCCTTTACTAAGAAGGTGATATTTTCTTCTCTGAGAAGAGGCAATCAAGAGGTGGAATATGATCACATTGTATTAATACATAAACAGTACACTGGGGCATTGCTAGACCATGGCACCCAGAGCATGTGCCCCAGGTCTTCTACTGAGCGCCCCAGGTGCCCTATGCAATAGTTGCCATCATACTAAGTATGCCCATTTCCCAGAAGTAGTGGTGTCTCTCCTAGATGAATGTGGGTCACAATGAAGCAATGTCATAGTGTTGTGTTATATAAATAAGGAATGGCTCTGCCATTTGGTCTTTACTACACTGAACCTCATCTTTTCCCTAACTTTGTTTTGGGTCCTTTAATCAGAAACTGATATTTTTGTCCTGAGAAGAAGCAATCAAGGTGAGATATGGACACCTTACATAAATGCATAAAGGTCCATTAGGGGCATTACTGGGCCCAGAGGGCATGAGCCCAAGATCTTCTACCAAGTGTCCCAGGTGTCCTCTGCAATAGTTTCTATCATCCCAAGTATGCACATTTCTAAGGAGTGATGCCTCTCCTGGGCGAATTCGGGCCGCAGTAAAGCAATGTTATTAGCTTTGTTGCCCTTCTATGTACTCGCTCCATTTCCAGTACATCCTTCCTGAGGACTGATGCCCAGAGCTGGACAACATACTCTAGGTGTGGCCGAACCAGAGTCTTGTAGAGCGGGAGAAAGTTTAACAGGAACACACAGGAATATAATTACAACTAACATATACTATAAACATTAAGTTAATGACACATGTGGATGACTCAGATGTCTTATTGTAGGTCAGACCTGCTGGCTCCAAGCTCAGAAGGTACAATACACAAAAACATAAGTATAAACACAGAACACCTTCAGACAATAGCAGGAGACCTACTTCCAATAAACACATTATGGCCGGGGCCCCAGACAGGTGGCTTGCTGATGATATATCAGCTATGAGTCCCAAGCTGACAGAGACCATCATGGCCTTTTAATAATGTCCTTTTGCATTACATAACAGAATATCTTCCTAAATGCTTGTAGCTACCTCAAATGGCAGGGCCCATAGTCGGTAGGCAAGAAGCTCGCATTCAGTCCTCTCCAAAAGTCTCTGTCCTGGGTGAGTCTATCACATCCATCATTCCAAGTATGCACATTTTCCAAGAGTAGTGGTGTCTCTCCTTGGTAAATGTGGGTCACAGTGAAGCAAAGTCATAGTGGTCATAGTACCATGTTACGTGGAATAAGGAATTACTCTTTACTACACTGGACCTTATATTTGCTCCATGCTTGTCCTTTAACCAGGAACAAATATTTTTATCCTTGAGAAGAGGCAATCAAGGGGGAAAAAATGAGTGTCCCAGGTGTCCTCTGCAATAGTTGCCATCATCCCAAGCATGCACATTTCCCAGAAGTAGTGATGTCATAGTGCCATGTTATGTGAAATATGGAACTACTCGCCATTTGGTCTTCACAACATTTGACCTTTTGTTTGCCCCATCCTCATCCTTTTACTATAAATTATTAATGTCAACCTTGAAAGGAGGCAAGGGGTGGTGGATAGGATCACCTTGTATAAATACATAAATGGTCCATCTGGGGCATTGGTAGACCATGGCACTCAAGATACATGCCCTAGGTCTGCTACTGAGTGTCCCAGGAGTCCTCTGCAATAGTTGCCACCATCTTAAGTATGCACATTTCCCAGAAGTAGTGAAGTCTCCCCTGTGTGAATTCGGGCCACAGTGAAGCAATGTCATAATGCCATGTTATGTGAAATAAGGAATCTCTCTCCCATTTAGTCTTTACTACACTGGATCTTGTCTTTGCCTCATCCTTGTCCTGGGTACTTCACTCAGGAAATAATATTTTCATCTTTGAGAGGCAATCAAAGGGGGAATTTGGTCACCTTGTATAAATACGTAAATGGTCCATCAGGGGTGTTGCTAGAGCACTCAGGGCACATGCCCCAGGTATTTTACTGAGTGTCCCAGGCATAAGGTGTCATCTACAGTAATTGCCATCATCCCCAAAATAGTCCTTCGGTTTTGGTCATCTACTTCCATCCCCACTAGTAACTGCATTTTCTCCTTACAATTCTTTAGAATCATGTTGGGTGAATAATTATAGAACCCACAGCTTTAATTAAAGTGTATCCAAACCAAAAAAAGCCCAAAAACAAAAAAGGAATTTGTTCCAGCGGGAGTGGCTGCATTTGTTTTATTTCTCTAAGCTTTTTTTCCCCTTTGTTTTCACCTGGTAATCCTGCCAGCAACACACATTCTGTCTAAGACCCCATTCACACAGGGGCAACACGACTTGCAGGTCGCCTCAGCGAGGCGACCTGCAAACGACTGCCCGGGCGACTTGCAAAACGACTTCTGTATAGAAGTCTATGCAAGTCGCCCCAAGTCTCCCCCGAAGTCGTACAGGAACCTTTTTCTAAGTCGGAGCGACTTGTGTCGCTCCCCTTAGAACGGTTCCATAGCACAGAACGGGAGGCGACTTGTCAGGCAACTAGGTCGCCTGACAAGTCGTCCCTGTGTGAATGGGCTGTGAGGGTGGCTACATTCACTCCCCCACTTCATCTACTGTATGGAGGAGCAACATAGTCACTCTTTAACAGCAACATTTTCAACCTGTGGAGGGGGATAGTATCAGTGGACTAGTAGATTTAGATGGACTTTACATAAGCAACAAATTAAAGCTTGGACTGCAGACAACACGTTTTAAGCAGTTACAGAAATTATTTCTTTTCCTTTTGGGACAAATATTTTACATAAAATCCTGCCTTCATTTCAGTCTTGCACAGTTGTACAGGCTCCTCTCCTGTACTGAAATTTGTTACTTAGGGCAGTCTACATGCAAATGCTTAGGGTGCAGTAGGGGCAGTCTACTTTCTCCACTGCACAGGGCGCTCAACTGTAGCGGCATTACAGGAAAAGAGAAAGTCAAGAGGAATGTGGTTCCTCTATTGTTTCCTGGGTCACTGGGCAAGCTATCCAATTGGATGCTGCCACCCCATGTGACTCTAGTAGCCATCTTGGGTCAGGCAGAGCCTATTAAAGGCCCTGGCTCCCAAGCTTAGCTCGCATTTTGCATATGGGTAGTGCAGGGACAGGTCACCCTTCTAAAAGTTACAAGTGATTAGCGGCAGGGAGAGGTTTCAGATGAGTAGGGAAAGGATACAGACATGCCATCCTTCTTGGAAACCACCCTATTTGGGTACGGACCATCGGAGACCTACACACCACTGTAATATCTGTGAGTGAATAAACAAAAAATGGGGTAAAGTGGCGCTATCTAATAACTTAGGGCGCATGTTATGGGATAAGGGGGCTGTATAAAACATAAAGTTCAAAAAAGTGTGACGGAATTCCAAAAGTCAGAGCAGCACCAGAAAAAACATGTAAGCCTGTATATATAAATGAAAAATATATAACAGTTCCCGTATAAGTAATGATCAGGCTGTGCACATGTGTATAGCAGAAACCATCAACAGGTGACTTGAGTCCTTGCAGTATCTCCAGGTGACTTGTGTGCTCCCCCTCAAGGGTCCCTACTCACCGGATCCAGTCACCCCTGCAGGGGTAGTACGCATGTAGTTACTCTCATATTAGCTGGTCCAGCCAGGTGTCTGCTATATGGGTCCCAGAAGCGTCCCTTTGGCTCCAGATAAGATGGATATGACCACAGATATATTCCTCATGTAAGAAAGAGAATGTCTCCCATAGTGTAGTATTGTAGTAATGGCGCTCTGACTTTTGGAATTCCGCCACACTTTTTTTAACTTTATGTTTATTGGTTTTTTGAGTATTTGATATTATTTATGGTTTTTTGCATATTTTTCACTCCGTATTACTATTTACTTGCTGCGTGCTGGAAGCAACATTATTGCACATTTTTCACTTGCAAGATTTTTATGATTGTCTACATGCATGTTTTGGTACCTTGTTTAGTGTGGAACACTTTACACCCACACTTGTATGGTTCGCACTTACTATACTCATTTTAAGTTGATATTTCACTTTCATGCACACACACTTATTAACTATGAACTATTAGGCCACTTTTTGGGCAACCCCAATGGGTAGTCACCATGTATAGCTGCTCACTCACGTTACTTTGAGGGCGCATGCCCTTTACACACTTATACCTGTACACACTCTTTAGTATTACCCCCATTAGAGGGCTTGTTGTGATATTTTAGGTTGGGATAGCAGGTGCCGAGTTCTGCTGTACATCCTATATCCTAGGTACAGCCCCCTTATCCCATAACATGCGCCCTAAGTTATTAGGTAGCGCCACTTTACCCCATTTTTTGTTTGTTTACCATTATCTTGAGCCCCCTTAGGGGAGGCAGCAACCTTTCTTTTATTATCCTAAGCGCGGTCCTTTTCTATCTTTTTATATAATATCTGTGAGTGTTCCCAGTTGGGTGCCTTCCCAATCAGGTTGTTGTGAATTACTGGATTCTGCATTAATAAAAGTTCTGTTTCTGCAACTGGACTCTGTGTGGTTACTGCCGCAGCACCCCACTGCACCTCCCCACACATCCACTCCTCTAGACTGATACCCATCCATCAAGGCATTTTTGGTATTTACCCTCTGAAGTGCCAGCCCACTGCTTGCATCAGGACTGAGGGCTCTTTAGAGGAGTACTGAGACAGGGTACAAAGGTGTTTTTAGGAAATTACAGTGAGGGAAAAAAGTATTTTATCCCCTGCTGATTTTGCACGATTGCCCACTGACAAAGAAATGATCAATCTATAATTTTAATGGTAGGTTTATTTTAACAGTGAGAGACAGAACAACAACAAAAATATCCAGAAAAACACATTTCAAAAAAGTTATAAATTGATTTGCATTTTAATGAGTGAAATAAGTATTTGACCTCTTCGCAAAACATGACTTAGTACTTGGTGGCAAAAACCCTTGTTGGCAATCACAGAGGTCAGACGTTTCTTGTAGTTGGCCACCAGGTTTGCACACTTCTCAGGAGGGATTTTGTCCCACTCCCACTCTTTGCAGAATAACAACAAAAATATCCAGAAAAAAGCATTTCAAAAAAGTTATAAATTGATTTGCATTTTAATGAGTGAAATATGTATTAGATCCCCGATTAGATCAATCAGCACAATTTCTAGCTCCCATGTGTCTTCTATACAGGTAACGGGACTGCTCCTAATCTCAGCTTATTACCTTTATAAAAGACACCTGTTCACAGAATCAATCAATCAGATTCCAAGCTCCAATGGCTAAGACCAAAGAGCTGTCCAAGAATGTCAGGGACAAGATTGTAGACCTACACAAGGCTGGAATGGGCTATAAGACCATCGCCAAGCAGCTTGGTGAGAAGGTGACAACAGTTGGTGTGTTTATTCAGTCTCCCTCGGTCTGGGGATCCATGCAAGATTTCAATGATCATGAGAACGTTGAGGAATCAGCCCAGAACTACACAGGAGAATCTAGTCAATGATCTCAAAGCAGCTGGGACCATAGTCACCAAGAAAACAATTGGCAACACACTATGCCACGAAGGACTTAAATCCTGCAGCGCCCGCAAGGTCCTGGCTTTATCCCTCGAGGAGAAACGCCGGCCAGCTGGCCACCCACAATGGGGACTTTCCACCTATTGACGAGTATTGTTGACCACAATCTTGTGAGTTGCCTTACTTATTGTGCCCATTAAAACTTTTTACTGCTACACTCAGTTGGCGCTGCTCTCCCTCTTGTTTGCCCGCAAGGCCCCCCTGCTCAAGAAATCACATGTACAGGCACGTCTGGAGTTTGCTAATGAACATCTGAATGATTCAGAGGAGAACTGGGTGAAAGTGTTTTGGTCAGATGAGGCCAAAATCAAGCTCTTTGGCAGCAACTCAACTCACCGTGTTTGGAGGAGGAGGAGGATTGCTGCCTATGACCCCAAGAACACCATCCCCACTGTCAAACATGGAGCTGAAAACACTATGCTTTGGGGGTGTTAAGGGGACAGGACAACTTCACCGCATCAAGGGGATGATGGACGGGGCCATGTACCGTCAAATCTTGGGTGAGAACGTCCTTCCTTCAGCCAGGGCATCGAAAATGGGTTGTCCGGCATGTCATTCCAGCATTACAATGACCCAAAACACACGACCAAGGCAACAAAAGAGTGGCTCAAGAAGAAGCACCTTAAGGTCCTGGAGTGGCCTAGCCAGTCTCCAGACCTTAATCCTATAGAAAATATGTGGAGGGAGCTGAAGGTTCAAGTTACCAAACGTCAGCCTCAAAACCTTAATGACTTGGAGAGGATCTGCAAAGAGGAGTGGGACTAAATCCCTCCTGAGATGTGTGCAAACCTGGTGGCCAACTACAAGAAACATCTGACCTCTGTGGTTGCCAACAAGAGTTTTGCTGGATATTTTTGTTGTTATTCTGTCTCTTACTGTTAAAATAAACTTACCAACAAAATGATAGACTGATCATTTCTCTGTCAGTAGGTAAACGTACAAAATCAGCAGCGATCAAATACTTTTTTCCCTCACTGTATGTATAGCACCCTGCAGGCCTCTCTCACCATTCACAGCGTAGAAAAGCACAGAGACACAGTGTTTGAATTCAAACAGTTTCATTTTAAAATGTCATCATCACGTTGATTAGGGGGGGAGGGAGGAATTAGAGAAGTAGAATATATGCAGATTAAAGTTCAGTTTGTTATAAAAGGCAAGGCGGCACTCTTTGCACCTGGAGGAAAAGAGGTTTTAATTCTGCATACTTTACAGTAGAAGCTATGGAATTGTGAAATAGACTTCCATGGGAGCTCATCCTAGCCAACTCAAATAACAATACTTATTAATATTTCAAAGAAATAACTCCCTGCATTGTTTATCCAGGGAGTATCCGACTGCCTCTGGGGATTAGGAAGGATTTTTTCTTCCATACTTTATAATGGTTCCTTTGCCTTCCTCTGGATCATCTGCAGGTTTACGGGTTCTGTATGTGGAGGTTTTCTATTTACAGTATCTCACAAAAGTGAGTACACCCCTAAGTGAAAATGTCCAAATTGGGCCCAAAGTGTCAATATTTTGTATGGCCACCATTACCTTACAACACTGCTTTAACCCTCTTGGGCATGGAGTTCACCAGAGCTTCACAGGTTGCCACTGGAGAGTCCTCTTCCACTCCTCCATGGAGACATCACGGAGCTGGTGGATGTTAGAGACCTTGCGCTCCTCCACCTTCAGTTTGAGGATGCCCCACAGGTTGGGGGATTAGGTCTGGAGACCCAATAGGGTTTAGGTTTGGAGACATGCTTGGCCAGTCCATCACCTTTACCCTCAGCTTCTTTATCAAGGCAGTGGTCGTCTTGGAGGTGTTTTTGGGGTTGTTATCATGTTGGAATACTGCCCTGCGGCCCAGTCTCTGAAGGGAGGGGATCATGCTTGGCTTCAGTATGTCGCAGTACATGTTGGCATTCATGGTTCCCTCAATGATCTGTAGCTCTCCAGTGCCGGCAGCACTCGTGCAGCCCCAGACCATGACACTCCCACCACCATGCTTGATTGTAGGCAAGACATGCTTGTCTTTGTACTCCTCACCTGGTTGCTGCCACACACGCTTAACACCATCTGAACCAAATAAGTTTATCTTGGTCTCATCAGATCACAGGACATGGTTCCAGTAATCCATGTCCTTAGTCTGCTTGTCTTTAGCAAACTGTTTGTGGGCTTTCTTGTGCATCATCTTTAGAAGAGGCTTCCTTCTGGGACGACAGTCATGCAGACCAGTTTGATGCAGTGTGCGGCGTATGGTCTGAGCACTGACAGGCTGACCCCCCACCCCTTCAACCTCTGCAATAATGCTGGCAGTACTCATACGTCTATTTCCCAAAGACAACAAATGGATATGACGCTGAGCACGTGCACTCAACTCCTTTGGTCGACCATGGCGAGTCCTGTTCAGAATGGAACCTGTCCTGTTAAACCGCTGTATGGTCTTGGCCACCGTGCTGCAGCTCAGTTTCAGGGTCTTGGCAAACTTCTTATAGCCTCGGCCATCTTTATGTAGAGCAACATTTCTTTTTTTTTCAGATCCTCAGAGAGTTTTTTGACATGAGGTGCAATGTTAAACTTCCAGTGACCAGTATGAGAGAGTGAGAGTGATAACACCAAATTTAACACACCTACTCCCCATTCACACCTGAGACCTTGTAACACCAGTGAGTCACATGACACCAGGGAGGGAAAATGGCTAATTGGGCCCAATTTGGACATTTTCACTTAGGGCTGTACTCACTTTTGTTGCCAGCGGTTTATACATTAATTGCTATGTAGTAAATAGTGTAACCAGCGCGCATCATATCTTAGTGTGTATTAAATATAAGTGATCCCGATAGTTATGACTACTATTGGTATACCACACTTAAAGCCATTTCAATCCAGCCAAAACTCATGAAAAACGTTATTACTATAGACATATATTTAAAAAATCGTGAAATTGACTTATTTTTCTATATTAGGAACATTTAAATCCTATACTCACACCACGTGTTCAACAGTGAAACAAAACATGTGTTATTAATTACAATGTTACTTATGAAAATCAATCCGCAACAATGTAGTGAGCACCCTGAAACATATGTTGCTCGTAACAATGTTACTTGTGACTATCAATTCGCAACATGTGGTGAACACCATACATATCCAAATTAGTGCTAAAAATGTTTATCAGTGGGACACTTATTCCCCTTGAACATCTTAGATGTAGAAACAATGATCAGTCCTAACCTGAGATCCATCTGATCCGGTAAGTGGCCTTTTTTACCATATTTGTGAAAAGGAGGAATATCGGTGTGTCTCTTTCTATAAAGAAGATTGGTGCTAATATCAACCTAGCATATTTCCATCAAGGACTGATCATTGTTTCTACATCTAAGATGTTCAAGGGGAATAAGTGTCCCACTGATAAACATTTTTAGCACTAATTTGGATATGTATGGTGTTCACCACATGTTGCGAATTGATAGTCACAAGTAACATTGTTACGAGCAACATATGTTTCAGGGTGCTCACTACATTGTTGCGGATTGATTTTCATAAGTAACATTGTAATTAATAACACATGTTTTGTTTCACTGTTGAACACGTGGTGTGAGTATAGGATTTAAATGTTCCTAATATAGAAAAATAAGTCAATTTCACGATTTTTTAAATATATGTCTATAGTAATAACGTTTTTCATGAGTTTTGGCCAGATTGAAATGGCTTTAAGTGTGGTATACCAATAGTAGTCATAACTATCGGGATCACTTATATTTATAACACACTAAGATATGATGCGCGCTGGTTACACTATTTACTATTTATTTTTTGGCTCGTTTGTATTTATGGACTAACACGAGCAGCAGCACAATTTTTATTTTTTTTTAATTTTTTGTATGGTTAGCGCAAAATCACGTTTCTTTATACATTAATTGCTATGTGTTGAGTTATTTTGAGGTAACAGAAAATTTACACTGTTATACAAGCTGTACACTCACTACTTTACATTGTAGCAAAGTGTTATTTCTTCAGTGTTGTCACATGAAAAGATAGAATAAAATATTTACAAAAATGTGAGGGGTGTACTCACTTTTGTGAGATACTGTATGTATATTTGTCTCTTGGTTAAACTCTATGGACCATGTGTCTTTTTTATCAATCTAACTATGTAGAAAGCATCAAAGTCCAAGGATCAGTATGGTGTAGCACCCTCAGTACTACAGAGTAGGTACATTTAGTTTGGCTTCCCTATAGGCAGGAGAGCTGAGGTTAAAGTGGTTCTAAAAGCAGAAGTTTATTTTTATCTTGATGCATTCTATGTATTAAGATAAAAAAACCTTCTGTATGCAGCAGCCCCCCTCAGACCCCCTAATACTTACCTGAGCCCCATCTCGATCCAGCGATGTTGCACAAGAGCCTTGGCTGTCAGGGACTCTCCCTCCTCATTGGCTTAGACAGCAACGGGCGCCATTGGCTCCCACTGCTGTCAATCAAAATCAGTGAGCCAATCAGGAGAGAGAGGGGGCGGTCCAAGCCATGGCTCAGTGTCTGAATGGACAGAAAGAGCAGTGGCTCGGCTCGGGTGCCCCCAAAGCAAGCTGCTTGCTGTGGAGGCACTCGGCAGGAGGGAGGGGCACAGAAGAGGGACCCAAGAAGAGGAGGATCTGGGCTGCTCTGTGCAAAACCACTGCACAGAGCAGGTAATTATAACATGTTTGTTATCTTCAAACAAAAGAACCCAAAACTTTAATATCACTTTAATATGTTTGTGCTTAGCTGTGCAGAGCACTGAGGGCTGTTGTCTCCCCCTGACTTCTAGAAGTTGCTGGATAGTTCTGGAACCTAGAGGGTGGAAAAACAAAGGCTAAAGCCTGAAAATGTATGGAGTTTTCACCAATCCCTGGGGAGGTAAGGCCCAGAATGTGGGGAATAGGCCTTGAATGTTCAGGAGCAGTGGCGGCTGGTGCTCAAAATTTTTGGGGGGGCGCAAAAAAATTTTGAAAAAAATCATCAATTGCACCCACTGTTCCATCAAACGCTGCCACTGTGCCCATCAAGCGCTGCCACTGTGCCATCAAATGCTGCCACTGTGCCCATCAAATGCTGCCACTGTGCCCATCAAAAGCTACCACTGTGCCATCAATTGCAGCCACTGTGCAATTGCAGCAATTACAGCCACTGTGCCAAACGCTGCCACTGTGCCCATTAAACGCTGCCACTGTGCCCATTAAACACTGCCAGTGTGCCTATCAAATGCTGCCAGTGTGCCCATCATATGCTTCCAGTGTGTCCAAACGCTGCCAGTGTGCCCATCAAATGCTTCCAGTGTGCCCATCATAAGCTGCCAGTGTGCCCATCAAATGCTGCCACTGTGCCCATTATATGCTGCCAGTGTGCCCATCATATGCTGCCAGTGTGCCCATTAAATGCTACCAGTGTGCCTTTGAATGCCCCCAGTGTGACCCCCGCCCGCTCGCCACCAGAGAGAAAATGGGTGGAAGAGAGAAGGAGCAGCTGAAGGTCTCACCTCTTTACCAACATCAGCTAGGCTTAGCTGAAGCCATCCTGATAGACAAGGTTGAGCCTGTGTAGCAGAAAGCCTGTACAGTAGCCACTTGAACTTCAGGATTCACCAAAAGAGGGACTGGGTGAGTAACTTCTGTTTTGTACGACACCCCAAGCCTGGATAGAGGGGACAGCAAGATGCAATATTTTGCTTGGCCATAACCAAGGGACCACTTAGAGCCAATACAAAGCCGTCAGAAGCCACCCCACACCGTCTACAGCTTTGGTTTTTAACAGCCAGGTGCATTGGCATTTCTCTAAAGAGCAGCTCCTGCACCCATCAGTTGGAATTCCTGTCCCTTTTTTTGTTGTGCCAATAATCCTACAGGTGGACAGCATTGTTGATGTTTGATACCTAGAAGCCAGAGAGATTAGCAAAGTCTTCAAGATTTCAGCCAGGTTCTGCAGTACCGGGCATCCCATGCTTTTCCCCATTCCCCATTCAAGTGTAACCCCTAAACAAACAAAAAGAAAAAAAAAATCCCCTGGACTGATTCTTAAGCCTGCAAGAAAGATGCAAAATTCCTGTTGCATGGCTTTGTGTAAAAGGAAGGCCTGAAAATCCAGCGGCTCCTACGGGAGTACGCGCTACAATGGCATCTAAAATACTAGAAGAAAAAGAAGAAAACTGCGCTAGAAACCTAAACGTGAAGCTGCAGCTATAAGTGAACTACACCAATAAAGCAAATATATAAAAAGCCGCGCATAAAAAATGATCAATCAAATAAATTGTGAAATAGTCCTTGTGATTAAATGTCCGACACAAAATTAAGGTGAACACAAATTGAATGGTGAAAAAAATCCCTGAAAATGTTGTTTTCAATGATCAATAGCTGATGGTAAAAGTTCAGATATCACACTTCCTGTTAGATGGAATGCTTAACAGATAGCAAGCCAAATAAGACAGGTGGCTATGAACCAGCCTGGGCCTTTGGGGAACCTATCCGGATACGTCCTGGACAAATTTCACTCACAGATCAGATCGGATCCACGAAGGTTTGTACCCAAAAAAAATTTTTTAGGATAACATAGCGTAATACTGACATAAATAGGTATTGTTTAAGATTTTATGTAAAAATAAATGTGACACTCCACCAGTGATAAATCATATAACTCATATAATATCCAGTGCCATAGGCACAAAAAAAATTTTGAAGTGAGTGACATCAACCATGCAAAATAGTGAAAAATCTCATGTGTGAAGAGCTAGTGCAGAAATCCATCCAAAAAAGCCACTTACCAGAGATGAAACCAAAGAGGCATGTGATTGACCACCAGATGACAGATGGAAAAAAGGGGAAGGGATCTGAGGCCGCTTACCAGATTTATTATAAAGTTGAGCATATAACTAGTCAGCAGAAAAGATGAAAGGAATACCAAGGTGCAGCAAACCGCATGAAAGTCCTGCTTACCAGACAGCAGGCTCTATAATGGCAGATTGATTTATTCACAGAACCGGCTTCCTGGCATAGGGCTGCGGGGATCCATTAGGCCATCCATAACTCGGGCTCCGCAGTGCACATATATGAGAAATGATAGCAATAGTGTAATATGTAAAAACTATTTATTAAAATAAAGGAATAACACTTATGCCCCGTACACACGGTCGGATTTTCCGATGGACAATGTCCGATCGGAGCGTGTTGTCAGAAATTCCGACCGTGTGTGGGCGCCATCGGACATTTTCCATTGGATTTTCCGACACACAAAGTTGGACAGCAGGAGATAAAATTTTCCGACAACAAAATCCGATAGCGTCAATTCCGACCGTGTGTGGCCTGTTCTGACGCACAAAGTGCCACGCATGCTCAGAAGAAATTCCGACACGGGACAGCTCGTTCTGGTAAACTTAGCGTTCGCAATGGATACAGCACTTTCGTCACGCTGCAATGTTCAAAATGGTTTAATACAGCGCACTCTCTTCTTCTTTATAATGTGACAAGAATTAAGTCGTTTTGCTGCTCATATTCACACACACTTCTCACAAACTTCTTTTGTTACTATTTATCGGGATTCCCTCAATATATTTTGATTTCTCACATCTGACAACATATTTTTGTATATATTTTTTTTTTTGCCTTTAATGTAGAATCTTTTTTTGTGTTTCTCTTTTTTTTTTTTTGGTGATTTTGATTTGTACTCCCGAAAATGTTTGTGTGTTTTTTGTGACAAGTTCCCACAACACCACTAATATGTTGTTCTATTTAATCTGTAGGAGATTGTTTGGTGTTGTTGTCCCTTGTTAATTTCACATTTTATGTTAGAAATGTACCTGAATCGTCACCAACAAACTGTCCTTTTTGGATGAAAACACACACAGGAGAGTAGAATTTACCTAAAAATATTTTATTAAGGGGTCACAACTATAAAAAAACAAAGAGGGAGGCAACGCTGGAGAAACTGCAGAAGTGGGCGAAGCCTTGGACGCCCAGGGCAGACATCAATTATTTAAAAGCAAAATTGGTGGCCTGAGGAGTCCATATCTAAGGGAGGGCAGTGTGGTCCAGAAGTCCCAGAGATCCGGAAAGCAGCAGATGACATCTGTGTCCCCAGGCTGTGGTCATACGAGAGACTGCATCTTCTGTCAGACCAGACTGAACCCAGGGCCATCACTCTTTGGTCTTCCTTCCACGCCTCCTTCCAGGCTTTGGCTGTGGTGGTGGAGTTGTGGCAGCAGGAGGAGGAGGAGGAGGAGGATCGTTGATCTCAATGACATCTGTCTTGGGTGTTAGTTCCCCACTCTCCCCCTTACGTAGGACTTTATAAATCAGGTCCTCAGAGATCCTGCGTTGGCCCTCCTGCATGCCCTGCAATTTGGTGGCAGCCATGCAGGCAAAGGCCTCTTCAGGACTGGGGAAGGCTCTGAGGGACGCAAAAGCCTCCTGGATCAGCCTGTATGCTGAATCCTGCACAGGACTGGGAGTGGCCTTCCTGGCCCTTTTGTATGGCAGGCGGAGGGGAGGGACCTGAGACTCAGTCAGGCTGCGACTTGTCCCAGGCTTCTCTTGGCTGACACTTAGCCCCGCCTCCTCCTGGCTGCCACTAATCCCCGCCTCCTCCTGGCTGCCACTAATCCCCGCCTCCTCCTGACTGCCACATTCCACAGCCTCCTCCTGGCTGAGGTCTTCCTGTGTATGAAAAAGGGACATAGTTTTAGTATTGTTTTCATCAATCACACACAATTTTCACCTCCTGACTGTTGCAAATTGAATGTTAACAAATATAACAGACTATCCTTCTGAGCCCAGCATTTTGCATTCTTGTCCCAATTTTGGGTGCCCACTACTGTCTATTGATATGTAAAACACTTTTTTTAATCAGCAATTAGTGATCAATAATAACATCTAGTAAACATCATTTATTTATTGACCAGAAATCTGTAGAAGAATGCTATACCTGACTCAAGCTGGGCTCCTCCACTTCTTCCTGGCTGGAAGGCCCAGGTTGGACATCAGAAGCCTCAGCTGGTATGGAAGGAAGCGTGGAAGGAAGAGTGGAGAGGGATTCCCTGACTTCAGTGTGGTCTGACAGAAATCGCAGTCTCTCATAGTACCACAGCCTGGGGACATAAACGTCATCTGCTGCAGCTCCGGACCTCTGGGAATCTGTGACCTTCTTGCGCTCCCTAAGATATGTGCTCCTTAGGCCACCAATTTTAGCTTTTAAATAAGGGATGGTTGCTGTGGGGACCACCGGCTTCACCAACTCCAGCAGTTTGTCCAGCGCTGCCTGCCTCTTCTGTTTGTGATTATAGTGGGGGTGTCTCACTTGCCACAGACAGGGCAGCTCCCTGTACTTGTCAATAAACAGGGGCAGGAAATTGTGGTCGTTGAACTCATCCATTTTCTCTGCAAGACACAACACAAGACAAACCCTAATGTCAGGCCAAACTCCCCTAATCTTGTTACAATATAGGCTTCCATTTCGAAGCAGTATAGGCCCAAGTTTAGATCCTACCTTCGTTAGCACGATCGGCGTCTCCGATGCTCCTTCCTCCGCTCACAGATCGTACGTAAGACGCGCGCGTTACGATTTATACACACTGCGCATGCGTATAACTCCGCCCGCCCCTGACGTTCTTTCTAGTCTATTCCCCGCCCCTTTTTGTTCGGCGCAGTGGGGGAAGAGCACATGGCGGATAGACAGCAGGATCGTGCTAATTGTAGCAATGAGGAGGAGGAGGAGGAGGGAAGGCCGGAGCCTGAAACGTCCCGATCCAGAAGGAGATTAAAGGACTCAAATATGTCCTTTGGGGAGATGTTGGAGATGGTGGACATCCTGAAAAAGGCCGACTATGATGGAAAGTATGGGCCTTACCCCAACCCCAATGTCCGAAAGGCCAAGATCATGGCGAAAGTGGTCAGGAGTCTGCACCGGAAATTCGGGGTACGACGATCGAAAGATCAGCTCAGGAAGCGGTGGTCGGACCTGAAATTACGAGAACATGAGCAGTACAGAAAGATCTGGAGAGTGCTGCAAAAAAGTAAGTATTTGTGCTGTGTTCCTATTCTTTTTGGGTTTATTACGTTCGTGCTGCTCCATGTGCTTTTAGGAACTGTTGTACAGTTTAAAATGGCAACTTTCATGTTCATGGGCACATTATTCGTTCGGATCACACATTTTTATTTCGGACTCTAAAATACCATTGTTTAGGCCATATGCATTTGGCCACCATTTTGACGCCCTATACTTGGCTTCAAAGAATTGGGTTGTGTAGATGGCTTTGTTACTAGAATGAAATGCAAACTAGATTCTGTGTAAGGAGAGGACACTCAGCAGCTGTTTTCACATCTGGACACTGGAGCACTAGTGTGGGACACAAGAACACCATTTTTATTAGGGGGCCACACAGGTGTTCCAGTGTATACTATAGGGGGGTCTCCATCTGTGAAGCTTGTACCAAACAGGTAAAGTATTGCAGGTTGACAAAGGACACTAAAAAAGCTACATCTTGGAACTCTGCTAAAATTGACAATTGTACCTCACTTCCAAGCAATGTTTCCTATTTATAGTTCTGACATTAAATATCTGTGTGCTAATTATACCATTTTTGTTTTACATAGGGGAGAAAAGACTCGGAGGACACCCCTCATCCGAGGAGACCAGAGCCCCCCCCCTCTGGAAGAAGGGGAAATCCCCCCAACACAAGATGAGCAGGAGGAAGAAGACGTGGTGGAACTAGTCACCACAACAGGTGAGTGTCTGCGACCACAGGCTCAGATAAGAGATGGATGGCGGCATTTTTTTTAGGCCTAATTTATTTTGGGGTTCCTCTCTTTTTAGGTGATCGTGATGTTGTGGATGAAGATCTTTTCACATCCGAAAGTGCCCAGATCCTGATCGGGGAGATCATGGGGTGTAATTTACAATTGGAAAACATCAAGCAAAACATCAATGATGTTATTCCAAAATATAAAAACATCATTGATGTTTTGGGGCGAGTTTAAAGCCCCTCAAAATCACTTTCTTCTTCTTCTGGACGCGTTTTGAGGGTGCAACCCCTTCCTCAATAATAAAGTAGCTTTCTCCCCCAAAACACGTCCCTTGATCCCCCCTGATGGCAGATAGCACATGTTGACATTGTGAAATTTGTGTGCATCTTCCAAATTTGGCTTTTCCAGGGGTGATTTCCCCCCATCTGAACGCAATATCAAACACAGTTCCTAAATACTCATGTCTGATATTGCCTTCCAGTTCTACCAAATGTGAACTTTGTAAGATCAAGATTTGTGTCTTTCTTGTGGGTTTTACACAGGCCTGTTTTCTATAAAATGCACATTCTGATTTTGGATAATGACACCACAAAAATTGTTATACAACAAACATGTTGGTTTGTCAGAAAAACCTTTGGTAAATGCACATGTGATTGTGCAGGTATTAAAAAGATTGTTCATCAAGAATGTGTGGATTATTGTCTCAACGCTACAACACTTTTGGGGTGATGTAATTGTTGTTTTATGAGAAAATGGGGGTAATTTCCTAAGGGCAAATCTTCTTTGCACTACAAGTGCAGTTTCAGTGCAGTTGCAAGTGCACTGGTAGTGCAAAGTGTCTTTGCATTTAGTAAATAACAGCCAACAGTGCTTTGTATAAGGTTACACAATCACATTTTCTGGACTCCACACATTTCTGTCAGGGTCAGCTCAAACAAACACAAGCAGTAAATGTCCACAAAGAAGAGCCTGGGGGGAGATGCCTGTCGAGAACTTCAAGTCCTGCAGACTTCTCCCTGTGGCCAAATACCGCAAGGTAGCGACCAACCTCTGCTCCGGAGTGATGGCTTGCCTCATGCAGGTATCCTGCCTGCTGATATAGGGGGTCAGCGAAGCCAACAAACGGTGAAACACGGGGTCCGTCATCCTGAGAAAGTTCCTGAAATCATCAGGATTATTCTCACGGATCTCACAGAGCAAAGGCATATGACAGAACTGGTCACGCTGAAGCAACCAATTCTTGGTCCATGAACTCCTCCCCACCCTGTTCATGGACTGGACTTGTGTCAAGGTCAGGACCCCAACACCAAGCCCCCGCACAGCATGAACTGTACGAGGAGTACGCATACGAAACATGGCTAGAAAACGGTCGGCTGCTCAAAACGAAGTAACAGAACGCACTGAAGAACAGCAAGGCCTGTGAAGAGCGACCTGAAAAACAGCAACGAGCAGGCAAGATCACACAGAAAACTCCGATACGAACTGACTGCACGCACTGAAGAGCAGATACAAACCCACAAGCACAAACTGAACGGCAGAAAACGATCTGAAAGCCACGAGTCTGAAAAAGCGCGAATCGTCTCTCACCAAACTTTTACTAACATGAGATTAGCAAAAGGAGCCCAAAGGGTGCCGCGCTTGGTTCTGAACCGGCCTTTTCTAGTCTCGTCGTACGTGGTGTACGTGACCGCGTGGTTGTCGATCGGAAATTCCGACAACTTTGTGCGACCGTGTGTAGGCAAAACAAGTTTGAGCCAACATCCGTCGGAAAAAATCCTAGGATTTTGTTGTCGGAATGTCCGAACAAAGTCCGACCGTGTGTACGCCCTATTACAGTGTAACAAGATAAAAAGCACAATGCCGGCCGGCATACGAACAAACTCCCATCCTCAGTAAGACAGCGTGGTGACGTCAGCACGTCCCTCCCAAACGCGTTTCGTCATATGCTGACGTTCTCAATGAGGCTTTTTATCTTGTTACAGTCTGGGTGGGAAAGGGTGAAAAGTAATGGGAATTGTTTATGTTACACTAAACTAAATACCATTCAGTAAGGCTAGGTTCACACGACAGCACTCTCTGAAAAGTGATCCACAGTGGATCGCTCTTCAGAGATCAGCTGCAACTTGCAGAAGGCCATCCCGCTGCCTCACGAATGTCCTGCTTTTTTAATGTTGTCGAACACAAATTCTGAATAGGGCTAACATGCCGCAACCGCGAACAAAGCATTTGGCTACTGGTTGCAGCGCAGTCTCTTTGACTCGAATGGGCGCGTTTGACAGGCAGTGCCGCCTGTCAGTTGGACAAGCTAGGGTAAATTTTCCAAGATCCAAAGCATCCCAGCTGTGGCATGTTTACAGCCCCTCTAGCTGTATGTTAGGTTTTAGCTGGGTGGTTAGGAACTATCCCCTGGCCGGCCACCCATGTAAAAGGAGCCTGGTTTACATTTTTAAAAATGTTATAACGCATCTATGAAGTGAAAACAGAACAAGCTCTCCTGCAAATGTAGCAGTCTAGAGTGTTGAGACAAACCATTTACCACAGGCAGTGATGCTTATAATGATAACTGCTTATAAAGTATGAGCTGAAGTTTAGTTTCAATTTGATAGTGTATCTGAACACCCCCGAGTATGTACCCCATACTCATTCACATGGGGAGCGCAATCTTGGGGCCCCCTTGGAAAAGGGGGCTTCCAGATTCCAATAAGCCAGGTTGTGGGAAAGAGGCCCTTGTCCGCATCAACATGGGGACAAGAGCTTTGGTGTGGGGGGGAGCGGTTTAAATTTTTGAGCGGGGTTCCTCTTAAAATCCATACCAGACCCAAAGGGCCACCTGGTATGGATTGGGGGGGACCCCCACTCCATTTTTTTTTTCAAGTTTTTCGATTGCCGGCAATGTTTTTTTGATTTTTATTCAGCTGTCAGCAGGGAAACACACTGACAGCTGATGGCTCATCCTACTCATCCGCTGTTAAGGACGCAGCGGTCGGCTTCTCGGCTCAGTCCTTAACAACTGGGAGCTATTCACTGTGCGCTCAGTGGGCGGACATCCCGCCAAGCACCCCAAACATTTGGTTGTTCGCCAAACACACGAACAGGTGATGCTCATCCAACACTACCTGCTTGTACATCTAACACCCCCTCCCCCCTGACTGACAATGCTACTGTCTGCATCTGGCCATTCCCCAGTTGATGTCTGCTAGTGATGAAACGCGTAGGGAGGAGCCTACGACGGTGACGTCATCAGGAGGTGTATGGGTGAATTACACAGGAAGTGAGCAGAAGTCTCTGGAGATGTTGCGGTTCCGTTTTTAACTAACAAGCGCTGTATCGCTTTCAAACAGCTTTTACCTTGTAAGTGCAAATCTATTTTATTTATTAAATCCATTTTATACAGTACCTATACCTACATATAGACTTATGTAATCTCTCTATTAATAAGAGACCCAGAATGAACTATCATCCCTTATTATTGCACATATCCATTATAATTACCCAAGTATGAATTTCTACCACCTCTCTAAGGGACCTGGACTTCTTTGATCGATCACACCCACTCGTGTATGAGCTGTTATCACGGTCTAGTCTAACAGACCGAATCCGGCGGACAATCCGACCGTGTGTGGGCTCCATCGGACCTTCAGCTGACTTTTTCGGTCGAAAATCTGATGGACTTTAGATTTGGAACATGTTTCAAATTTGTCCGACGGACCCGAGTCCGGTCGAAAAATCCCCTCGTCTGTATGCTAGTCCGACGGACCAAAACCCACGCTAGGGCAGCTATTGGCTACTGGCTATCAACTTCCTTATTTTAGTCCAGTCGTACGTCATCACGTATGAATCCGTCGGACTTTGGTGTGATCGTGTGTAGGCAAGTCTGTTCGTTCGACAGTCCATCGGAAGTCCGTCAAAAGTCTGTTGAAAGTCCGTCCGAAAGACTGTCGGACCTTTGTTGCCGAAAAGTCCACCCGTGTGCACAGGGCATTAGACTAATGCATTGAAACCCTGAACCTTTTACATCTACTCTCGTATGGTACCTAAAATGAACTATTATCCACTATCATTGCACTCATGCAAAAATTCCTTCATACTTGGCAAGATGGGATCTATTACACCTACTCACGTGGATGTCTGCCACCTCTATAATTTAAAGGAACCCAAAATTAATTCTATCCATTTTTATGGCCCTCAAGCAAAATTCCTTCATACTTGGCAAGATAAGATCCATTACACCTCTTCGTGTATGAACTCCTGTCACCTCTCTAATATAAAGGAACCCAACATTATATATATATATCCATTATTATTGCCCTGAAGCAAAATTCCTTCATACTTGGCAAGATAAGATCCATTACACCTCTTCGTGTATGGACTCCTGTCACCTCTCTAATATAAAGGAACCCAACATTATATATATATATATATCCATTATTATTGCCCTGAAGCAAAATTCCTCCATACTTGGCAAGATGGGATCAATTACATCTCTTCGTGTATGGACTTCTCTCCCTTCTCCAATATAAACAAACCCAAAATTAATTGTATCCATTATTTCCCTCAAGCAAACTTCCTCCATACTTGGCAAGATGGGATTCGTTACACCTCTTCATGTATGGACTTCTGTCACCTCTCTAGAGAACCTGAATGACCCCATCCTGGATCCATTACACCCACTCATGTATGTACTGTTATCACCTCCCTGATAAAATTTATCCAGACTTGGAAAACCTGAATCTAAAAAAAAAAAAAAAAAAAAAAAAAAAAGGGACCCAAAATTAACTATAACCCATTATTATTACATGTACATAAAATTCCTCCATGCTTGGCAACTGTGGATCTGTTACATCTACCCACGTATAAATTTCTGCCACCTCTCTACAGGATATAGACTTTCTGGATGGATTACACCAACTCACATTAACTATTATCACCAACCTTATAAAAAGGGACTCAAAATTAGCTATTAACCTTTATTATTATTGCACTCAGGCAAAATTCCTCCGGACTTGGCAACCCTGAATCCATTACACCTGCCAACATATAAACTTCTGCCCCCTCTCTAAGAGACCTAGATGATCCCTCCTGAAACAATTACACCCACTCATGTATGAACTGTTATGACCTCCTTGATAAATTTACCCCATACTTGAAAACCCTGGATCCATTCCACCTACCCACGTATAGACTTCTGCCACCTGATTAATAAAAAGGAACCTAAAATTAACTATTATCCATTATTACTGCACTCCCGCAAAATTCCTCAATACTTGGCAACCCTTTATCTACCCACGTATGAACTTGTGTCATCTCTCTAAGGGACATAGACTTCCTGGGATTGATTATACTCACTCATATGCACTGGTATCACCTCCATGATTAAAAGGGACCCAAAACTCACTATTACTATTCCACTCATGCAAAATTCCTCCATACTTGGCAACCCTGGATCCATAACATCTACCCATGTATGGCCTTCTGTCACCTCTCTATGGGACCTGGACTTTTTGGATTGATTACACCGACTCGTGTATGAACTGTTATCTCCTCCTTTAAAAATATCCTCCATACTTGGATACCCTGTATCTATTACGCCTAATCATGTATAGACTTCTGTTAACTCTCTAATAAAAAGGGACCCAGAATTAAATATTGTTCATTAAAAATAAACTTAAAATAAACTTACCAATAAAATGATAGACTGATCATTTCTCTGTCAGTAGGTAAACGTACAAAATCAGCAGGCGATCAAATACTTTTTTCCCTCACTGTATGTATAGCACCCTGCAGGCCTCTCTCACCATTCACAGCGTAGAAAAGCACAGAGACACAGTGTTTGAATCCAAACAGTTTCATTTTAAAATGTTATCATCACGTTGATTAGGGGGGGAGGGAGGAATTAGAGAAGTAGAATATAAGCAGATTAAAGTTCAGTTTGTTATAAAAGGCAAGGCGGCACTCTTTGCACCTGGAGGAAAAGAGGTTTCAATTCTGCATTCTTTACAGTAGAAGCTATGGAATTGTGAAATAGACTTCCATGGGAGCTCATCCTAGCCAACTCAAATAACAATACTTATTCATTTTTAAAATAAATAACTCCCTGCATTGTTAATCCACGGAGTATCCCACTGCCTCTGGGGATTAGGAAGGATTTTTTCTTCCATACTTTATAATGGTTCCTTTGCCTTCCTCTGGATCATCTGCAGGTTTACGGGTTCCGTATGTGGAGGTTTTCTATTTACAGTATCTCACAAAAGTGAGTACACCCCTCACATTTTTGTAAATATTTTATTATATCTTTTCATGTGACAGCACTGAAGAAATGACACTTTGCTACAAGTAGTGAGTATAAAGCTTGTATAACAATGTAAATTTGCTGTCTCCTCCCAAATAACTCAACACACAGCCAATAATGTCTACCAACAAAAGTGAGTACACCCCTAAGTGAAAATGTCCAAATTGGGCCCAAATTGTCAATATTTTGTATGGCCACCATTACCTTCCAACGCTGCTTTAACCCTCTTGGGCATGGAGTTCACCAGAGCTTCACAGGTTGCCACTGGATAGTCCTCTTCCACTCCTCCATGGAGACATCACGGAGCTGGTGGAAGTTAGAGACCTTGCACTCCTCCACCTTCAGTTTGAGGATGCCCCACAGATTGGGGGATTAGGTCTGGAGACCCAGTAGGGTTTAGGTTTGGAGACATGCTTGGCCAGTCCATCACCTTTACCCTCAGCTTCTTTAGCAAGGCAGTGGTCGTCTTGGAGGTGTTTTTGGGGTTGTTATCATGTCGGAATACTGCCCTGCGGCCCAGTCTCTGAAGGGAGGGGATCATGCTTGGCTTCAGTATATCACAGTACATGTTGGCATTCATGGTTCCCTCAATGATCTGTAGCTCTCCAGTGCCGGCAGCACTCATGCAGCCCCAGACCATGACACTCCCACCACCATGCTTGACTGTAGACAAGACACACTTGTCTTTGTACTCCTCACCTGGTTGCTGCCACACACGCTTGACACCATCTAAACCAAATAAGTTTATCTTGGTCTCATCAGATCACAGGACATGGTTCCAGTAATCCATGTCCTTAGTCTGCTTGTCTTTAGCAAACTGTTTGTGGGCTTTCTTGTGCATCATCTTTAGAAGAGGAGGCTTCCTTCTGGGATGACAGCCATGCAGACCAATGTGATGCAGTGTGCGGTGTATGGTCTGAGCACTGACAGGCTGACCCCCCACCCCTTCAACCTCTGCAGCAATGCTGGCAGCACTCATACGTCTATTTCCCAAAGACAACCTCTGGATATAATGCTGAGCATGTGCACTTAACTTCTTTGGTCGACCATGGCAAGTCCTGTTCAGAGTGGAACCTGTCCTGTTATACCGCTGTATGGTCTTGGCCACCGTGCTGCAGCTCAGTTTCAGGGTCTTGGCAATCTTCTTATAGCCTCGGCCATCTTTATGTGGAGCAACATTTCTTTTTTTTCAGATCCTCAGAGAGTTTTTTGACATGAGATGCCATGTTAAACTTCCAGTGACCAGTATGAGAGTGAGAGCGATAATACCAAATTTAACACACGTGCTCCCCATTCACACCTGAGACCTTGTAACACCAGTGAGTCACATGACACCAGGGAGGGAAAATGGCTAATTGGGCCCAAATTGGACATTTTCACTTAGGGGTGTACTCACTTTTGTTGCCAGCAGTTTAGACATTAATTGCTATGTGTTGAGTTATTTTGAGGTAACAGAAAATTTACACTGTTATGCAAGCTGTACACTCACTACTTTACATTGTAGCAAAGTGTCATTTCTTCAGTGTTGTCACATGAAAAAATAGAATAAAATATTTACAAAAATGTGAGGGGTAATGAATAATACAATGTCCCATGCTAAGATGGTAGCCATCGATCAAAATCAAATTCCAAAATTTGAAAAACTTTGGAATCCTTGGATAAAACAACAGTTCCTGTCAAACTTCAATGACTCTGTCCTGTTGCCATGGTAACAGATTAAATGACTTACAGAGACACCCATTCTAAGGCTTCAAAGAGAACTAAAAAGAATAATAAACTGACGAGCGGGACAACCTTGTGGACCATACCTCTACCTTTCAACCCTTTTTCTTCTTTCTCTTTCCTTTTCTCCACCTTACGATTAAAGCTCATTATCAGAATTTATTTGACCTATATACACTCTACTTGTAAACAATATGTATAGTAGGTATAAATCATTTAAATAACTACAAAAGTAACTAAGGAAATGATATATATCTTTAATTTAGGTTTACGTGAACCCAATGTTTAATATTTGAAATTTCATGATATTTACCTATATAAACCCTACTGTAAAACAATAAGCTTACTTTATAGATCCTTGTAAACTTAGTTTATGTATCTTTATAACATTGTATACTCAATAAACTTCTTTTGACAAGGAAAAATGTGAGGGGTGTACTCACTTTTGTGAGATACTGTATGTATATTTGTCTCTTGGTTAAACTCTATGGACCATGTGTCTTTTTTTTATCAATCTAACTATGTAGAAAGCATCAAAGTCCAAGGATCAGCATGGTGTAGCACCCCCAGTACTACAGAGTAGGTACATTTAGTTTGGCTTCCCTATAGGCAGGAGAGCTGGGGTTAAAGTGGTTCTAAAAGCAGAAGTTTATTTTTATCTTGATGCATTCTATGTATTAGGTTTAAAAAAACCTTCTGTATGCAGCAGCCCCCCCTCAGACCCCCTAATACTTACCTGAGCCCTATTTTAATCCAGCGATGTAGCACAAGAGCCTTGGCTGTCGGGGACTCTCCCTCCTCATTGGCTTAGACAGCAGCGGGCACCATTGGCTCCCACTGCTGTCAATCAAAATCAGTGAGCCAATCAGAAGAGAAAGGGGGCGGTCCAAGCCATGGCTCAGTGTCTGAATGGACAGACAGAGCAGTGGCTTGGCTCGGGTGCCCCCAAAGCAAGCTGCTTGCTGTGGAGGCACTCGGCAGGAGGGAGGGGCACAGAAGAGGGACCCAAGAAGAGGAGGATCTGGGCTGCTCTGTGCAAAACCACTGCGCAGAGCAGGTAATTATAACATGTTTGTTATCTTCAAACAAAAGAACCCAAAACTTTAATATCACTTTAATATGTTTGTGCTTAGCTGTGCAGAGCACTGAGGGCTGTGGTCTCCCCCTTACTTCTAGAAGTTGCTGGATAGTTCTGGAACCTAGAGGGTGGAAAAACAAAGGCTAAAGCCTGAAAATGTATGGAGTTTTCACCAATCCCTGGGGAGGTAAGGCCCAGAATGTGGGGAATAGGCCTTGAATGTTCAGGAGCAGTGGCGGCTGGTGCTCAAAATTTTTGGGGGGGCGCAAAAAAAATGTTGAAAAAAATCATCAATTGCAGCCACTGTTCCATCAAACGCAGCCACTGTGCCCATCAAGCGCTGCCACTGTGCCATCAAATGCTGCCACTGTGCCCACCAAAGCTGCCACTGTGCCCATCAAACGCTGCCACTGTGCCCATCAAACGCTACCACTGTGCCTATCAATTGCAGCCACTGTGCCATGAAATGCTGCCACTGTGCCCAAACGCTGCCACGGTGCCATCAAACGCTGCCACTGTGCCATCAAATGCTGCCACTGTGCCATCAATTGCAGCCACTGTGCCAAACGTTGCCAATGTGCCCATTAAACGCTGCCACTGTGCCCATTAAACGCTGCCACTGTGCCCATTAAACGCTGCCAGTGTGCCTATCAAATGCTGCCAGTGTGCCCATCAAATGCTTCCAGTGTGCCCATCATAAGGTGCCAGTGTGCCCATCAAATGCTGCCACTGTGCCCATCATATGCTGCCAGTGTGCCCATTAAATGCTGCCAGTGTGCCTTTGAATGCCCCCAGTGTGACCCCCGCCCGCTCGCCACCAGAGAGAAAATGGATGGAAGAGAGAAGGAGCAGCTGAAGGTCTCACCTCTTTACCAACATCAGCTAGGCTTAGCTGAAGCCATCCTGATAGACAAGGTTGAGCCTGTGTAGCAGAAAGCCTGTACAGTAGCCACTTGAACTTCAGGATTCACCAAAAGAGGGACTGGATGAGTAACTTCTGTTTTGTACGACACCCCAAGCCCGGATAGAGGGGACAGCAAGATGCAATATTTTGCTTGGCCATAACCAAGGGACCACTTAGAGCCAATACAAAGCCGTCAGAAGCCACCCCACACCTTCTGCAGCTTTGGTTTTTAACAGCCAGGTGCATTGGCATTTCTCTAAAGAGCAGCTCCTGCACCCATCAGTTGGAATTCCTGTCCCTTTTTTTGTTGTGCCAATAATCCTACAGGTGGACAGCGTTGTTGATGTTTGATACCTAGAAGCCAGAGAGATTAGCAAAGTCTTCAAGATTTCAGCCAGGTTCTACAGTACCGGGCATCCCATGCTTTTCCCCATTCCCCATTCAAGTGTAACCCCTAAATAAACAAAAAGAAAAAAAAAATCCCCTGGACTGATTCTTAGGCCTGCAAGAAAGATGCAAAATTCCTGTTGCCTGGCTTTGTGTAAAAGGAAGGCCTGAAAATCCAGCGGCTCCTACGGGAGTACGCGCTACAATGGCATCTAAAATACTAGACTTTATTCTGGTGGTCAGCTGCAGCTTGAGAAAAAGGGTCAAGCAGACCCCAAAATGTTGATTTGCGATTTTGAGCCATGAACTTGCTGGAATAAAAGACCATTGATTAAAAATCCTTTATACAGATCCCTGCTTGATGAAAGTAAAGGGTTACCTAAATGCAGTTGGGGGCACGGACCATGGCACAAGGCAGGAGAATCTGTAAGTGGGCAGACTTCTTTGAATTAACGCACAGCACAGGCTCAGGAAACCCACCATGAGAAATACCATGGAGTGCATGTGAGCAGCAAGTGGCTGCAAAGGGCTGCATGAGATCAGCGACACAGATGTAAAAAAAAAAAAAGAAAAATTAGTGAAAATATGAATTTTATTTAACCTCACCACCCAACACAAAACGCACATGCGCATATACGCACGTTGGCACATTTGTGTCCTTAAGCAGCAAAGGTTTCTGTGCTGAGGACAAGCCCACTGCGCACTCCCAGCACAAACACAGATCCCAGCCTCGAGTAATCATCAGGAACCAGCGGGACTGGGCACCTGATCACGTGACCACTGTGACAGCCAATCATAGTGCTCACGTGAATAGGTGGTCCTTCCCACCCACGGGCATAAACAACCAGCTAAAGAGTCTGGGTGGGAAAGGGTGAAAAGTAATGGGAATTGTTTGTTACACTAAACAAAATGCCATTCAGTAAGGCTAGGTTCACACGACAGCACTCTCTGAAAAGTGATCCACAGTGGATCGCTCTTCAGAGATCAGCTGCAACTTGCAGAAGGCCATCCCGCTGCCTCACGAATGTCCTGCTTTTTTAATGTTGTCGAACACAAATTCTGAATAGGGCTAACATGCCGCAACCGCGAGCAAAGCATTTGGCTACTGGTTGCAGCGCAGTCTCTTTGACTCGAATGGGCGCGTTTGACAGGCAGTGCTGCCTGTCAGTTGGACAAGCTAGGGTAAATTTTCCAAGATCCAAAGCATCCCGGCTGTGGCATGTTTACAGCCCCTCTAGCTGTATGTTAGGTTTTAGCTGGGTGGTTAGGGACTATCCCCTGGCCAGCCACCCGTGTAAAAGGAGCCTGGTTTACATTTTTAAAAATGTTATAATGTATCTATGAAGTGAAAACAGAACAAGCTCTCCTACAAATGTAGCAGTCTAGAGTGTTGAGACAAACCATTTACCACAGGCAGTGATGCTTATAATGATAACTGCTTATAAAGTATGAGCTGAAGTTTAGTTTCAATTTGATAGTGTATCTGAACACCCCCGAGTATGTACCCCATACTCATTCACATGGGGAGCGGGATCTTGGGGTCCCCTTGGTAAAGGGGGATTCCAGATTCCAATAAGCCAGGTTGTGGGAAAGAGGCCCTTGTCCACATCAACATGGGGACAAGAGCTTTGGTGTGGGGGGGAGCGGGGTTCCTCTTAAAATCCATACCAGACCCAAAGGGCCACCTGGTATGGATTGGGGGGGGACCCCCACTCCATTTTTTTTTCAAGTTTTTCGATGTTTTTTTTTTATTTTTATTCAGCTGTCAGCAGGGAAACACACTGACAGCTGATGGCTCATCCTACTCATCCGCTGTTAAGGACGCAGCGGTCGGCTTCTCGGCTCAGTCCTTAAAAACTGGGAGCTATTCACTGTGCGCTCAGTGGGCGGACATCCCGCCAAGCACCCCAAACATTTGGTTGTTCGCCAAACACACGAACAGGCGATGCTCGCCCAACACTACCTGCTTGTACATCTAACACCCCCTCCCCCCAGACTGACAATGCTACTGTCTGCATCTGGCCATTCCCCAGTTGATGTCTGCTAGTGACGAAACGCGCAGGGAGGAGCCTACGACGGTGACGTCATCAGGAGGTGTATGGGCGAATTACACAGGAAGTGAGCAGAAGTCTCTGGAGATGTAACAAGTGCTGTATCGCTTTCAAACAGCTTTTACCTTGTAAGTGCAAATCTATTTTATTTATTAAATCCATTTTATACAGTACCTATACCTACATATAGACTTATGTAATCTCTCTATTAATAAGAGACCCAGAATGAACTATCATCCCTTATTATTGCACATATCAATTATAATTACCCAAGTATGAATTTCTACCACCTCTCTAAGGGACCTGGACTTCTTTGATCGATCACACCCACTCGTGTATGAGCTGTTATCACGGTCTAGTCTAACAGACCGAATCCGGCGGACAATCCGACCGTGTGTGGGCTCCATCGGACCTTCAGCTGACTTTTTCGGTCGAAAATCTGAAGGACTTTAGATTTGGAACATGTTTCAAATTTGTCCGACGGACCCGAGTCCGGTCGAAAAATCCCCTCGTCTGTATGCTAGTCCGACGGAACAAAACCCACGCTAGGGCAGCTATTGGCTAATGGCTATCAACTTCCTTATTTTAGTCCAGTCATACGTCACCACGTATGAATCCGTCGGACTTTGGTGTGATCGTGTGTAGGCAAGTCTGTTCGTTCGAAAGTCCATCGGAAGTCCGTCAAAAGTCTGTTGAAAGTCCGTCCGAAAGACTGTCGGACCTTTGTTGCCGAAAAGTCTACCCGTGTGCACAGGGCATTAGACTAATGCATTGAAACCCTGAATCTTATACATCTACTCTCGTATGGTACCTAAAATTAACTATTATCCACTATCATTGCACTCATGCAAAAATTCCTTCATACTTGGCAAGATGGGATCTATTACACCTACTCACGTGGATGTCTGCCACCTCTATAATTTAAAGGAACCCAAAATTAATTCTATCCATTTTTATGGCCCTCAAGCAAAATTCCTTCATACTTGGCAAGATGAGATCCATTACACCTCTTCGTGTATGAACTCCTGTCACCTCTCTAATATAAAGGAACCCAACATTATATATATATATCCATTATTATTGCCCTGAAGCAAAATTCCTCCATACTTGGCAAGATGGGATCAATTACATCTCTTCGTGTATGGACTTCTCTCCCCTCTCTAATATAAACAAACCCAAAATTAATTGTATCCATTATTATTTCCCTCAAGCAAACTTCCTCCATACTTGGCAAGATGGGATTCGTTACACCTCTTCATGTATGGACTTCTGTCACCTCTCTAGAGAACCTGAATGACCCCATCCTGGATCCATTACACCCACTCATGTATGTACTGTTATCACCTCCCTGATAAAATTCATCCAGACTTGGAAAACCTGAATCTAAAAAAAAAAAAAAAAAGGGACCTAAAATTAACTATAACCCATTATTATTACATGTATATAAAATTCCTCCATGCTTGGCAACTGTGGATCTGTTACATCTACCCACGTATACATTTCTGCCACCTCTCTACAGGATATAGACTTTCTGGATGGATTACACCAACTCACATTAACTATTATCACCAACCTTATAAAAAGGGACTCAAAATTAGCTATTAACCTTTATTATTATTGCACTCAGGCAAAATTCCTCCGGACTTGGCAACCCTCAATCCATTACACCTGCCAACATATAAACTTCTGCCCCCTCTCTAAGAGACCTAGATGACCCCTCCTGAAACAATTACACCAACTCGTGTACAACCTGTTATCACCTCCCTGATAAATTTACTCCATACTTGAAAACCCTGGATCCATTCCACCTACCCACGTATAAACTTCTGCCACCTGATTAATAAAAAGGAACCTAAAATGAACTATTATCCATTATTACTGCACTCCTGCAAAATTCCTCAATACTTGGAAACCCTTTATCTACCCACGTATGAACTTGTGTCATCTCTCTAAGGGACATAGACTTCCTGGGATTGATTATACTCACTTATATGCACTTGTATCACCTCCATGATTAAAAGGGACCCAAAATTCACTATTACTATTCCACTCATGCAAAATTCCTCCATACTTGGAAACCCTGAATCCATAACATCTACCCATGTATGGCCTTCTGTCACCTCTCTATGGGACCTGGACTTTTTGGATTGATTACACCGACTCGTGTATGAACTGTTATCTCCTCCTTTAAAAATACCCTCCATACTTGGATACCCTGTATCTATTACGCCTAATCATGTATAGACTTATGTTAACTCTCTAATAAAAAGGGACCCAGATTTAAATATTGTTCATTATGAGGGGGCGTGGCCTGGACATGGCTGAGTGAGGCTGCTTTCCTTCGGAGCTCCCGGCCTGTCCCGAAACCCCCGGCTAAATACACCTTGCTAGAGGCATGCTACCAACCAAACGGCATAGGACAAGAGCATCTACCCGGGGTACACCCGTTAGAAGGAGCCCAGGAGAGATCCGCCACTATTTTCAGCAATTACAAGGCGCATCTCCGGGAACCACTGTAGCAGCGCCGCGAGGCCTACCACGCGGTGAGAAGCAGAAGACCCCCAGACAGAGCGGACACCCAGCATCATCCTGCCACCGGGACGCTATTAACAACTCCCCGGACATTAACGGAGGTCCTACGAGGGGCACAATGACATCCCCACGATCTCCTGAACCCATCACGCTCGATCAGGACATTCGGGCTCTGCTTCAGGCCCTCCCCACCCGTTCCGACATTGAGGCGCTTATCCTCAAGCTGGAAGAGACACACCGGAGGGATATGCAAGAAGTACGGGGTGAGGTGGCTACGCTGGCGGAGCGAATGACCACAGGTGAAACCTCGGTGTCCTCTTTGGAGGGGAGAGTGGCAGCGCTCAAGCAAGAGAGGGATCAACACCGAGACTCCGCCGTTGCCTTGCAGTTACACCTGGACATCGAGGACCGGAGTCACAGGAACAATCTGCGGCTCCGGGGGATTCCAGAAGAAACAGCCGCGGAGAACCTAGGAGATACGGTCAAGGAAATATTCCGTACTGTGCTGGATAACCCTGAACTCAACATCGAGCTAGACAGAGTACATAGAGCCCTTGGCCCCAGATCTGAAGACCCGAGCAGACCGCGAGATGTGGTATGCAGACTGCACCGCTACACTCAAAAGGAGACTATCCTCCGCCGTGCCTGGGAATATGGTGAAGTGGAAGTGAGAGGCAAGCAGGCCAGAATATTACCAGACTTATCGAGGGCCACACTGAGACACAGAGCCCTCCTCCGTCCTCTCCTGGAACTTGCCATGCAAAAAGGCTTGACATACAGATGGGGATATCCGTTGTCAGTAACGTTCCGCAAAGACACAGGCTCTTTCTCCCTTCAAAAAACCGCAGACCTACCAGCGCTCTTCAGATTCATGGAAGCAGAACCAATCCAAGTACCCGACTGGCTCCAGTTTCTACCACGTCCACAAGGACGATTGGGCCCCCTGAGGCTGCACGGACCCCTCCCTCCTCGCCACCAAAGGAACAGGAGGAGACGCAGGACAGCTTCAGAGGGAGAACCGAGTGAGTAGGCCTATGGCCACCCCTTCCCTATCCAGCCTTACTTATTCAGGACAGACCGCAAGGAACTTAGTCCCCGCACACAGGGAATTGTAACTTGGTCACTTTTGCCGTTTAGAGGGAGAGAGAATTAGACAAACCTTACCCTAATTTCCCCCTACCTAACCTCCCCTCCCTCCCTCCAGCCTCAGTGAGTATACTAGGCCTGACGATGGACGGAGCTGAGACCTGGAAGATCCCCTGAAATACTAGAGGGAAAATAAAGGCCTAGTATCTAACGGTACCCGCCCCACCCCTGGACTTAAGTCACACCTGAACTTGTTTGACTTAGGGCACGGTATCTGTCCTCTCCTGTCCACCGTAACTGGTCCTCTCCCACATACCTGAACGGACTTTTTGTAAGGCACTCAGGAACATTTCTTCTTTAATTGTTTGAAACCATGCAAATTAAGCGGATGCAGGAGGTTGAATGACATGGGAACGGCAGGAGATGAGTCTCCACCGACACTCACTGCTACACACCTTACATTTGGGGAAAAGCATACCATGGAACTATTGATGCGACAGGAGCCACACACAGTGTGATGACCCGGATTCATTCAGCAGTTACTGTTATTTACCATACTGCTAGGGTACAAGCCGGTATTTAAGATCTGACGCTTATGCTGTGAGGGGAGGAGGAGATCCACCATATGTTTGCCAGTAAAAGGTTATTGACCACGAGAAAGTTTGACCACTGCGTCATGGCCTTGTGCGGGACTGAACACTCACGATTCTGAGGTCTTGTCCTGTACATGGAAATGTTGAGCTCAGGTTGAATATGCCCCTTACTATACAGTTTACTTTAAGTACATCCCATGCGGCTCAACCATTTTATATGCCGCTGGATGGGGAGGGAAATATGACATTACGTCATTGCACTTGCCGAGTAACTATGTTTACACAATTGTGTTCGTTGGGCTCTAGATATGAGAGCTCCACTCTTTTATTATTTTTTTTTTTTATTTGTGTCTCTCGTTATACCATGCCCTTTTAATGGTTATGTTTAGAATGCTAATGTGTCTGGAATATTACAACTTATTAGCCTGTTATGAAACTGCAAATGGCACTACGCACACACGTATTGAATTCATAGTTAGCCGGGGGTGGAGGGAGAGGTTCGGGAGCTCACTCCCTGACCCTGTCTATCCACCGTCCCACATAGGACAGCGCTCCAGTCCCAGTATATTGTCTGGGGAGCGTAATAGCCCGACTGGCTAATTTAGTAGTTGCACTAAGCTGCACTATCTAGTGACAGCCTTTCAATTTTCTCCTTCACTCTTTCTTGAGTTCATTTATTTTCTCCTACCTGACCTGCTTTTCACCCTCTTTACTCACCCCTTACTAGCTCCCCCCCCTCAACTCCCCACCCCCTCCCTGGGATTCAGTCTTCGAACACCAGCAAACCCACCACCCACAACCATGACCTCCATAAACATAAAGGGCCTAAACACACCTGAGAAAAGACGCATGCTAACCAATGACATGAGACGCATGGGAGCTGAAATTGTTTTTTTGCAGGAGACCCACTTCAGGGAGGGTTCTCTACCGACACTACAGAACAGATTTTTCCCAGTGGTATATCACTCAAGATACACAGAGGCTAAGTCTAGAGGGGTCTCCATTCTAATCTCATCTAAAATACCATGGTCACTTACGGAAGTAAAGTATGATAGAGAAGGCAGATTCCTCTTCGTAAAGGGGAAGATAGGGGACACAAAAGTAACTCTAGCTAACCTGTACGTTCCCAACACACAACAAGACAGATTCCTTAAACGACACCTGGACCTACTATCACAATTCTCAGACGAACACCTGATCCTGGGAGGAGACCTTAATGTTCCCCTCACCCCTACGGAGGATACTTCCACTGGAACCTCCTCGACCTTGCGGGATTTACGTAAACGTATCGTTACGATGTTACACAATTCACAACTGATCGACGATTGGCGCCTTCTCCACCCGGGGGAAAAGGATTTCACTTTCTTTTCCAAACCACACCAGACATACTCCAGAATCGATTACTTCCTGATCCCCCACAGAGATTTACAAGCGATTAGAGAGACCACTATAGTATCAATCACATGGTCGGACCATGCCCCGATTACACTGCGGTACGTTCTCCCAGACTTGAGGTCGACACAAAAACCACCGTGGAGACTAAATGAGGGACTACTGAAAGACCCAGAAGTTCTAGCTGAGGTAACTAGAGAAATAGGACACTATTTCACCACTAATTCCACCCCTGACTGTGACACAGGACTAGTGTGGGAGGCACACAAAACCGTTGTCAGGGGGGTACTCATCAAACACGGCTCACGACTTAAACGGCAAAGAATCGCACAATTGAACACTTTGCTTAAAAAATTAGAAACACTAGAAGTACGTCATACACAGACACCCACCAAACAACTGGAAATAGAGTTAGACACGACCCGTACACAGATCACCGACCTACTACGCTATAAAGCGAAAGCGGTGATACAAATTAGCAAAAGGAAACACTATGAATCTGGTAACAAATGCGGGAGACTGTTAGCCCAATCACTACGAGAGCAGAAAATAGCTTCATATATACCCCACATTATGTCCCCTATGGGCCAGAAAGCCTCTTTACCACTACACATTGTGCAGGAGTTTAGCTCCTTCTATTCATCTCTATAAAATTTAAAAGAGACACAAACTACCCCCGAAAAAATGACAGAATACATATCATCCTCCCTTATGCCGACCCTCCCTGATGATGCAAAATCCATACTAGAAGACCCCATCACGCTAAGCGAACTACAAATTGCTTTAAAAAGTTCTAAATCGGGTAAAGCGCCAGGCACGGATGGGCTCACAATACCTTATTATAAGACCCTTCTCCCCTCCCTAGGTCAACACCTGGTTAGACTCTATAACAATCTAGGCTCTGGGGGAAAGTTTCATAAATCCACATTACAGGCACAAATCTCTGTTATACCGAAAGAGGGCAAAGATCCAGGCCAATGCGGCTCCTACCGCCCGATCTCTCTTTTGAATACGGACCTAAAACTCTTCACAAAGATCATCTCCATCAGATTGCAACAACACCTTACCTCACTAATTCACCTAGACCAAGTAGGTTTTGTCCCAACTAGGGAAGCTAGGGACAATACGATTAAGGTCCTTAACCTACTTCATATAGCTAACAATACCAAATCTCCATGCATTTTACTAGGAACAGACGCCGAGAAGGCGTTCGACCGGGTCAGCTGGAGGTTCATGTTTGCAACGCTGAAACACATAGGACTAGGTGAAAAAATGATACACTGGATCTCCGCAGTTTATTCAGACCCATCGGCCAGAGTAAGAGCGAACGGAGTGATATCGGAAGCGTTCCCAATTACTAATGGGACCCGTCAAGGCTGCCCCTTATCACCACTGCTTTTCGCGCTATCCCTGGAACCTTTCCTATGCCACATTAGATTGAACCCAGACATCACAGGAGTAGAAGTAAATAAAAAACAATTCAAAGTATCTGCATATGCTGATGACTTGATGTTCTCCCTCACGAACCCAACCATTTCTCTCCCCAACCTTATGAAAGAATTCCACATTTATGGCCAACTAGCTAATCTGAAAATTAACTTTAGTAAGTCCGAAGCGATGGAACTGGGAATCCCACAACCACATCTCACACAACTCCAAAATAGTTTCCACTTGTAATGGACCACTACAGCTCTGAAATATCTAGGTACACACATACCCCCGACATTCTCCCAATTGTTCAAGCTTAACTTCCCACCCCTATTAAAAAAAGTCCAACAACTGCTAGATAAATGGAATGGGGGACTCCACTCCTGGTTTGGGTGTTGCAATATCCTCAAGATCACAATTCTACCCAAATTTCTGTACCTTCTACAGACTATCCCAATACATATACCCGCTGACTACTTCAACCAAATACGATCAATATTTATCAAATTCCTTTGGGCAGGGAAAAAACCACGACTACACAAAACCACGACTACACAGGAAGATCCTTTCATTGCCCAAACGATACGGAGGACTGGCAATGCCTGAACTCCAAACCTACTATAGAGCTACACATCTGGGTAGGCTCATTGACTGGTGCCGACATACAACCACCAAACTATGGACGCAACTTGAACAAGCGCAAAGCGCATCCCCTATACACAGGATCCCATGGTGTTACACTGCACTCCCAACAGACCTCAAACGCCACCCGTTAATAGGTAACACGGCACGTGTCTGTGCACATCTGATAGACTCGTCCCCCCTCTTTGCCCGTAATTCACCACTCAAGCCCATACTGGGGAACCCTTTATTTGAACCAGGAATGGGGGAGGGGAGATTTCGGGAATTAAGGGAAGTGGGAATATACCAAGCCTCGCATTTCAGTGATGGGGGGAGGTGGAAGACTATCACAAAGTTGTCCGACCCTGAAGGACAGTTCCGTCTGGACTTTTTACGATCATTACAGCTCCATCATTTCCTCAGTAGTATGCCACCACCCAATGTTACTGATCAAACCCTCACGCCCATGGAAGATCTATGCTCGGGAACGGAGCCCTTGCTACATTCACTCTCTCTAACCTATAGCATGTTAATCACTCCAACAGGAGATTATAAATTACGGGGCCTCTCCAAATGGGAAAAAGATCTAAAATGTCAGTTTACCACCAACAAAACACAACACATCCTGCAGTTCACCCACAAATCCTCTTTATGCACCAAAATTCAAGAAACAAATTATAAAATCCTTACTCATTGGTACAGAACCCCAGCATTGCTTAACAAAATATACCCCTCGTCATCGGATGTCTGTTGGAGATGCCAGGAGGGAAAGGGCACACTCCTCCACATTTTCTGGTCCTGCCCCAGGGTCCAGGACTTCTGGAGAGAAGTCCGCCAGTTAACGCAGAGATTCACAGACCGTGTTGTACCAGATGACCCGGCGTACTTCCTATTACACGCCAACGACACCCCCGCACGGGTTTACAAGAAATCGGTGGTACGACATTTGCTGGACGCGGCGAAAACTTGCATCCCAATCCTTTGGAAGTCCACCCAATCACCAACCATAGCTCTCTGGCTCCAAAGAGTGGAGGAAATAAATCAGATGGAGGACTTAATCCTCACAAGCCAAAACAGACAGGAAATGTACACCAAAACTTGGCAATTATGGAACATATTCAAGTACTCAGAAGAAGGCCAGGCACTCCGAGGTAGATGAGGTTATAATACACTCTGCTCCCAGGAATAATCGCAATTAGATACAGGCAAATACACATATTCGTAAATCACTATTCGAATCCCCAACCCCCCCCTCCCCTCCCCCCATGTGTACAACCCCCCCCCTCATACCCCGCCTCTCCTTCCTTTCTAACTTTGTCTATTCCCATTTCACTTTTTCTAATCTGTTCTTCGTTTCACTAGATACTCTTTTTTTGTTCTTTCTCTTGAAATAATAAAATAAATGGGAAGCCGCTTAATCCGGGATTAAGTTCCACTGCAGTACTGAAGACACATGCAAGACACACTGATAGGCGGAGGACTAACAGAAAGTACATGATAGATGGTTTCATAGTTTTATGCCATTAAATGGGAAATAGGTCAGAAACTATGTGGTAGTATAACCTGTACGTTATCAACCCTGTAATATGTTTCTATGCCTCCAAAATTATGGAAAAGAGATGTCATATTTTCCATTTCTGTCAGTGTACGATATATATTGTTTCTATACCTATGTATGTGCTTATGTTGATTGCAGTCATACCATTGTTGTGTGTCCCGGTGAACCGGTTTTCTAATATAAATAAATAATTAAAAAAAAAAAAAATATTGTTCATTATTATTTCACTCATGCAAACTTCCTCAAAACCAGGAACCCTTTATCTACCCACGTGTGAACTCCTGCAACCTTTCTAACGTGCCTAGACTTTCTGGAAGGATTACACTCGCTCATATGAACTGTTATCAACTCCCTGATTAAAAGGGACCTGAAATTAATTATTATCCATTGTTATTGCACTCAAGCAAAATTCCTTCATAGTTGGAAACCTTGGATCCATTACACCTACTCCTGTATAGAATTCTGTTCCCTTTATAATAAAAAGGGACCCATAATTTACTATTATTATTGCACTCATGACAAATTCTTCTAGGCTTGACAACTCTGGATCCATAACATTTTATAATGTATGAACACCTGTTACCTCTTTGATCAAAAAAGGGACTGGTGACCCCTTCCCTACCACAGTTGACATATGTCCTCCCTTCTGCATGATGGGTCTCCCCTTATTTTATAACTGCTCCGCCAAGTAGGCGGTAAGTACACACAGCACAGATATTATTTCCTATCACTAGAACAGTCCATTCCAGAAGAGTGATCCATTTTTTTCCCTCTCTTGCCCTCTTTTCTTTCTCTTCGTAGGTTTGGTAGGTTTCAGGTAGGGAAGCACAGTTGCTTACCCCTGCTGCATGCCTGGATAATGGTCTAGTGTGGATTTTGAAAGGAACCTCACACAAAAAAAAAAAAAACACAAACAAATTGCTTGCTATCCACTCCCCAACCTCCCCCCAACCTCCCAAAAAAATTAAAACCAGAGGCAGGCTGACCAGTAAAGAGAGAGTAGAGTTTCGCCCCTGCTGAGCCAAAGCCAGCCACATATCCTCAACAATAGGAGGGGTACCATGCCAGGGCCCCTCATCCTGGCAGGGCACCTTGTCCCCACGTTGATGAGGAAAAGGGCTTCATCACCATATCCCTGGCTGGGCTGGTGGATGTGGGGGTCATATCAGAATCTAGAAGGGGGCCCCCAGATTTCTGCCCCCTTTTTCTTACATGTTGCACAGTATCTCTTGCTACTCAATCACAAAGAACATAAAAAATTTGATTCAAATCAAATGTCAATTACATTATCCAGGGATGAAGCTCCATGTCAATCACAGTGATATATTTTTTTGGGGGGGGCAAACAGTGCACAGCCAGCCCGCCCCCCCCCCCCAGTCGGGTCAACTGCAGCACCCCCCTGTCGGGCACCCGCAACACTTACCCCAGGCAGCGCTTCCCTCCACGCGATGGGCGGCCAGCTTCCCCTGTGTTTTCCTTCTCGGCATCATGGTGGTGTCCTCGCCATGCATCTCCTCCCTCCTTCTCCCTCGTCCAATAGGGTAACTTCTCCTTTCGGCCGATCAGAAAATGGGTGTTAGGTCCTGATTGGCTGGGAGGAGGATCGGTGTGGCAATAGCGCATATTCATTCGCTATTGTCACACAACTGGGTTGGCTCGGAGAGCAGTGCCCTGCATCCCAAGCCCACCCTTTTTTAAAGCCTCTCTAATCACGTGCTTCAAAAAAAAAAAAAAAAACCCTCATTGGAATCCATGCATCTGGCGACGTACATGTAAATTAGGGGGCCAGACGCATGAATGGGGGGCGGCGCCTGTGCGCCCTTATGGACGGGCACTGGTGGGCACTGATGAGGCTGCACCGATGAGCATGGATGAGGCTGCACTGATGGGCACTGATGAGGCTACACTGGTGGGCACTGATGAAGAGGCACTGATGAGGCTGCACTGATAAGGCAGCATTGATGGGCACTGATAGGTGGCACTGGTGGGCATTAATATGATGCACTGATGAGCAGTGTCCTGATTATCAGTGTAAATGCCCCTCCCAGTGTAAATGCTTCCTGTGTACAGAGCTCTGTGTTGTTTACCAACACAGAGCTCTGAGCTGTAATTGCACACAGCCGATCAGCGGGTTCCGGCCGTGAACCCTTGGCCAGGACTTGCTGGCAGGCTCCTGCTGTGTACACAGCAGATGTCACATGCCCTAAACCCAGAAGAAGGCAGCGATGCATGGGTACGTCACTTTGCCTACAGCATCCGCCCCGTCATCTGCAGTACGTTGAGGGCGGGTGGTCACCAAGCAGTTAAAGGAATTGTGAACTTGTTCTTTTACAATTCTTTTTGCAATGGTACCCCCCCCCCCCCTCCTCATAGCAGTGCTCAGCTACTACTACGAAGGGTCTTAAAAGTCTATCTATTTTTTTCTGTAGAACTACAAACCTCAGCTGTCTTATAAGGTTTTAGAGTAGAAACTCTGAGATTTGTGGCTGCATTTGGCATACAGGGTTCAATTTGTAGCAGAAGTCCGAGGGCAATAAATCTAAACTACTAAGACAGATAAGCAAATTCTTCTTACTGCACAGAGGGGAATCTGTGCCTAGCTTCAGGTCTGACTTCAGCCCTTCAGTACTGGAAATCTCATAGATTAACAGTCTCCCTAATGAGGCCCCCCTTCCTACTCTGGGCCCCATAGTAGCAGCATGAACTGCTATGGCTATTGTTACACTGCTGGTATTTGGACAGGACTCAGTGCCCAGATTAGTGGAATTAATTCTCCCTCTCTGACATGTGATATAGTACAAATCCAAAGCTTCTGTGATGCTGCTGAGCTGAGAACATTTCCCATTAAACTCCAGGGACAGTCCCCGACTTCACTATGTTTCAAGCAACATTGTCACGGACCAGACCAGCACTGACCAGTGATTTCCATTTGATGCGAATGTCTCACAGGAGGTATGACTGTGTCAGCAGACTGCGAGTCAGCAATTATATTTGGTAGGTGCTTATTACAGGAAGGGATCCAGCATCTGAGAGGAACATGAGAAAAAAATATTTGGCATTGATTCAACTTTATCGGCTTTAATCACACCATGTGATCAGAGCGCCATGATGTGTAGGTGACACCAAAAAAAAAAAATATCATTCATGGGACATTCTTTACAGATCAAGCAGGCTGAGTTTTACCGTCAGTCTGAAAATATGTGGGGGGTTGGCTATTCTTGTATAGGGGCAATACTGAAGAAAATAGCTGTACTGTTATACAGGGTATGGTGTAATAGTTTATTTGGATAGAAAACACAATGTAGCTCTGTCTGTGCATGAAGACTGCAACGTAGCAGTGTCTGTGCATGATGACTGCAACGTAGCAGTGTCTGTGCATGAAGACCGCAACGTAGCAGTGTCTGTGCATGAAGACCGCAATGTAGCAGTGTCTGTGCATGAAGACCGCAACGTAGCTGTGTCTGTGCATGAAGACCGCAATGTAGCAGTGTCTGTGCATGAAGACCGCAATGTAGCAGTGTCTGTGCATGAAGACCGCAATGTAGCAGTGTCTGTGCATGAAGACCACAACGTAGCAGTGTCTGTGCATGAAGACTACAACGTAGCAGTGTCTGTGCATGAAGACCACAACGTAGCAGTGTCTGTGCATGAAGACCGCAATGTAACAGTGTCTGTGCATGAAGACCGCAATGTAGCTGTGTCTGTGCATGAAGACCGCAACGTAGCAGTGTTTGTGCATGAAGACCGCAATGTAGCAGTGTCTGTGCACAAAGACCTCAACGTAGCAGTGTCTGTGCATGAAGACCTCAACGTAGCAGTGTCTGTGCATGAAGACCGCAATGTAGCTGTGTCTGTGCATGAAGACCGCAACGTAGCAGTGTCTGTGCATGAAGACCTCAACTTAGCAGTGTCTGTGCATGAAGACCGCAACGTAGCAGTGTCTGTGCATGAAGACCGCAATGTAGCAGTGTCTGTGCACAAAGACCTCAACGTAGCAGTGTCAGTGCATGAAGACCGCAATGTAGCAGTGTCTGTGCATGAAGACCACAATGTAGCAGTGTCTGTGCATGAAGACCACAACATAGCAGTGCCTGTGCATGAAGACCACAACGTAGCAGTGTCTGTGCATGAAGACCGCAATGTAGCTGTGTCTGTGCATGAAGACCGCAATGTAGCAGTGTCTGTGCATGAAGACCGCAATGTAGCAGTGTCTGTGCATGAAGACCGCAATGTAGCAGTGTCTGTGCATGAAGACCGCAATGTAGCAGTGTCTGTGCATGAAGACCGCAACGTAGCAGTGTCTGTGCATGAAGACCACAACGTAGGAGTGTCTGTGCATGAAGACCGCAATGTAGCAGTGTCTGTGCATGAAGACCGCAATGTAGCAGTGTCTGTGCATGAAGACCGCAATGTAGCAGTGTCTGTGCATGAAGACCGCAACGTAGCAGTGTCTGTGCATGAAGACCACAACATAGGAGTGTCTGTGCATGAAGACCGCAATGTAGCTGTGTCTGTGCATGAAGACCGCAACGTAGCAGTGTCTGTGCACAAAGACCGCAACGTAACAGTGTCTGTGCATGAAGACCGCAATGTAGCAGTGTCTGTGCATGAAGACCGCAATGTAGCAGTGTCTGTGCATGAAGACCGCAATGTAGCAGTGTCTGTGCATGAAGACCACAACGTAGCAGTGTCTGTGCATGAAGACCACAACGTAGGAGTGTCTGTGCATGAAGACCGCAATGTAGCAGTGTCTGTGCATGAAGACCGCAATGTAGCAGTGTCTGTGCATGAAGACCGTAACGTAGCAGTGTCAGTGCATGAAGACCGCAATGTAGCAGTGTCTGTGCATGAAGACCACAATGTAGCAGTGTCTGTGCATGAAGATCGCAATGTAGCAGTGTCTGTGCATGAAGACCGCAACGTAGCAGTGTCAGTGCATGAAGACCGCAATGTAGAAGTGTCTGTGCATGAAGACCGCAATGTAGCAGTGTCAGTGCATGAAGACCGCAACGTAGCAGTGTCAGTGCATGAAGACCGCAACGTAGCAGTGTCTGTGCATGAAGACCGCAATGTAGCAGTGTCAGTGCATGAAGACCGCTACGTAGCAGTGTCAGTGCATGAAGACCGCAACGTAGCAGTGTCAGTGCATGAAGACCGCAACGTAGCAGTGTCTGTGCATGATGACCGCAACTTAGCAGTGTCTGTGCATGAAGACCACAATGTAGCAGTGTCAGTGCATGAAGACCGCAATGTAGCAGTGTCTGTGCACGAAGACCGCAATGTAGCAGTGTCTGTGCATGAAGACCGCAACGTAGCAGTGTCAGTGCATGAAGACCGCAATGTAGCAGTGTCTGTGCATGAAGACCGCAATGTAGCAGTGTCTGTGCATGAAGACCACAATGTAGCAGTGTCTGTGCATGAAGACCGCAATGTAGCAGTGTCTGTGCATGAAGACCGCAACGTAGCAGTGTCTGTGCATGAAGACCACAACATAGGAGTGTCTGTGCATGAAGACCGCAATGTAGCTGTGTCTGTGCATGAAGACCGCAACGTAGCAGTGTCTGTGCACAAAGACCGCAACATAACAGTGTCTGTGCATGAAGACCGCAATGTAGCAGTGTCTGTGCATGAAGACCGCAATGTAGCAGTGTCTGTGCATGAAGACCGCAATGTAGCAGTGTCTGTGCATGAAGACCACAACGTAGCAGTGTCTGTGCATGAAGACCACAACGTAGGAGTGTCTGTGCATGAACACTGCAATGTAGCAGTGTCTGTGCATGAAGACCGCAATGTAGCAGTGTCAGTGCATGAAGACCGCAATGTAGCAGTGTCTGTGCATGAAGACCGCAATGTAGCAGTGTCTGTGCATGAAGACCACAACGTAGCAGTGTCTGTGCATGAAGACCACAACGTAGGAGTGTCTGTGCATGAACACTGCAATGTAGCAGTGTCTGTGCATGAAGACCGCAATGTAGCAGTGTCAGTGCATGAAGACCGCAACGTAGCAGTGTCAGTGCATGAAGACCGCAACGTAGCAGTGTCTGTGCATGAAGACCGCAATGTAGCAGTGTCAGTGCATGAAGACCGCTACGTAGCAGTGTCAGTGCATGAAGACCGCAACGTAGCAGTGTCAGTGCATGAAGACCGCAACGTAGCAGTGTCTGTGCATGATGACCGCAACTTAGCAGTGTCTGTGCATGAAGACCACAATGTAGCAGTGTCAGTGCATGAAGACCGCAATGTAGCAGTGTCTGTGCATGAAGACCGCAATGTAGCAGTGTCTGTGCATGAAGACCGCAACGTAGCAGTGTCAGTGCATGAAGACCGCAATGTAGCAGTGTCTGTGCATGAAGACCGCAATGTAGCAGTGTCTGTGCATGAAGACCGCAATGTAGCAGTGTCTGTGCATGAAGACCGCAATGTAGCAGTGTCTGTGCATGAAGACCGCAACGTAGCAGTGTCTGTGCATGAAGACCACAACATAGGAGTGTCTGTGCATGAAGACCGCAATGTAGCTGTGTCTGTGCATGAAGACCGCAACGTAGCAGTGTCTGTGCACAAAGACCGCAACATAACAGTGTCTGTGCATGAAGACCGCAATGTAGCAGTGTCTGTGCATGAAGACCGCAATGTAGCAGTGTCTGTGCATGAAGACCGCAATGTAGCAGTGTCTGTGCATGAAGACCACAACGTAGCAGTGTCTGTGCATGAAGACCACAACGTAGGAGTGTCTGTGCATGAACACTGCAATGTAGCAGTGTCTGTGCATGAAGACCGCAATGTAGCAGTGTCTGTGCATGAAGACCGCAATGTAGCAGTGTCTGTGCATGAAGACCACAATGTAGCAGTGTCTGTGCATGAAGACTGCAATGTAGCAGTGTCTGTGCATGAAGACCACAACGTAGCAGTGTCAGTGCATGAAGACCGCAATGTAGCAGTGTCTGTGCATGAAGACCGCAATGTAGCAGTGTCTGTGCATGAAGACCGCAACGTAGCAGTGTCAGTGCATGAAGACCGCAACGTAGCAGTGTCTGTGCATGATGACCGCAACTTAGCAGTGTCTGTGCATGAAGACCACAACGTAGCAGTGTCAGTGCATGAAGACCGCAACGTAGCAGTGTCAGTGCATGAAGACCGCAACTTAGCAGTGTCTGTGCATGAAGACCGCAACGTAGCAGTGTCAGTGCATGAAGACCGCAATGTAGCAGTGTCAGTGCATGAAGACCGCAACTTAGCAGTGTCTGTGCATGAAGACCGCAACGTAGCAGTGTCAGTGCATGAAGACCGCAACGTAGCAGTGTCAGTGCATGAAGACCGCAACTTAGCAGTGTCTGTGCATGAAGACCGCAACGTAGCAGTGTCAGTGCATGAAGACCGCAACGTAGCAGTGTCAGTGCATGAAGACCGCAACGTAGCAGTGTCTGTGCATGATGACCGCAACTTAGCAGTGTCTGTGCACGAAGACCACAACGTAGCAGTGTCAGTGCATGAAGACCGCAATGTAGCAGTGTCTGTGCATGAAGACTACAATGTAGCAGTGTCTGTGCATGAAGACCGCAATGTAGCAGTGTCTGTGCATGAAGACCGCAATGTAGCAGTGTCTGTGCATGAAGACCGCAATGTAGCAGTGTCTGTGCATGAAGACCGCAATGTAGCAGTGTCTGTGCATGAAGACCGCAATGTAGCAGTGTCTGTGCATGAAGACCTCAACGTAGCAGTGTCTGTGCATGATGACCGCAACTTAGCAGTGTCTGTGCATGAAGACCACAATGTAGCTGTGTCTGTGCATGAAGACCACAATGTAGCAGTGTCTGTGCATGAAGACCGCAACTTAGCAGTGTCTGTGCATGAAGACCGCAACGTAGCAGTGTCTGTGCATGAAGATCGCGATTTTGTCCATGCATAGGGATCCCAATGTAGCATTGTCTATGCAAGAGTTTTCAGTGTAACGTTGTCTATGCACAGAGACCACAATGTAGCAGTGTCTGTGCATAGAGATCACAGTGTACAATTGTCTGTGCATAGAGATCACAGTGTACAATTGTCTGTGCATAGGGATCCCAATGTATCATTGTCTGTGCACAAAGATCGCAGTGTAGCATTGTACAGTGTGTGTACATAAACAGCTATGAAGGGACACTTACCTGCCCATCCTCCATACTTCCTAAGGTCCTTCCTCCACCATTGGGACAGGATGTGGACTCGGAACCCCATCAGCAGCTTGAAGGTGTGTTTGAGAACCAGGTATCCCAGAGCCAGGAACCCCAGCAGGGTCAGTCCCTGGTAGAGCACCGAGTCCGACATGTCAGCTCTTCTCTCTCTGTCTCAGTACAGCAGGTAATTGTGACTCTTCCCTCCTACAAATAATAAAGTCAGATAAACGTCTACACCCATCAGATTTAACTCATGTGTACACACACTCTGCATATCACCATGACTCACCAATGTATCAACATCACATCACTAATATGCATAGTATTCAGATATTATATATATATATATATATATATATATATATATATATATATATATATATATATATACAGTAGCTCACAAAAGTGAGTACACCCCTCACATTTTTGTAAATATTTTATTCTATCTTTTCATGTGACAACACTGAAGAAATGACACTTTGCTACAATGTAAAGTGGTGAGTGTACAGCTTGTATAACCACTTTTTTCCCCACAAATAGAGCTTTCTTTTGGTGGTATTTGATCACCTCTGCGTTTTTTTTTTTTGCACTATAAACAAAAAAATAGCGTCAATTTTGAAAAAACGCATTATTTTTTACTTTTTACTATAATAAATATTCCCAAAAAATATATAAAAAAAACATTTTTTTTCCACAGTTTAGGCAGATATGTATGCTTCTACATAATTTTGGTAAAAAAAAAAAATCGCAATAAGCATTTATTGATTGGTTTGTGCAAAAGTTATAACGTCTACAAATAGGGGACAGTTTTATGGCATTTTTATTAATAATTTTTTTTACTAGTAATAGTGGCGATCAGCGATTTTTATCGTGACTGCGACATTATGGAGGATAGATCGGACACTTTTGGCGCGATTTTGGGATCATTCACATTTATACAGCGATCAGTGCAATAAAAATGCATTGATTACTATGTAAATGTGACTGGCGGTGAAGGGGTTAACCACTAGGTGGCGCTGTAGGGGTTAAGTGTGTCCTAGGGAGTGATTCTAACTGTGGGAGGGAGGGGCGGCTATGTGTGACGTGACACAACACTGATCACCGCTCCCGATTACAGGGAGCGGTGATCAGTGTCAGTGTCACTAGGCAGAATGGGGAAATGCTTGTTTACATCAGCATTTCCCTGTTCTTCCTCTCTGTGAGACAATCGCGGGTATCCCGCGCGTCCGTAAACCACTTGTTATAAAGGGCAACGTACAGGTACAGTACATTGGTCTGCCTGTACGTGCCCTTCTGCTGACATATATCGGCGTGAACCAGTCGGCAAGCGGTTAACAGTGTAAATTTGCTGTCCCCTCAAAATAACTCAACACACAGCCATTAATGTCTAAGCCACTGGAAACAAAAGTAAGTACACCCCTACGTGAAAATGTCCAAATTGGGCCCAAAGTGTCAATATTTTGTGTGGCCACCATTATTTTCCAGCACTGCCTTAACCCTCTTGGGCATGGAGTTCACCAGAGCTTCACAGGTTGGCACTGGAGTCCTCTTCCACTCCTCCATGACGACATCACGGAGCTGGTGGATGTTAGAGACCTTGAGCTTCTCCACCTTCCATTTGAGCATGCCCCACAGATGCTCAATAGGAATTAAGATCTGGAGACATGCTAGGCCAGTCCATCCCCTTCACCCTCAGCTTCTTTAGCAAGGCAGTGGTCATCTTGGAGGTGTGTTTGGGGTTGTTATGTTGGAATACTGCCCTGCGGTCCCGTCTCTGAAGGGAGGGGATCATGCTCTGCTTCAGTATGTCACAGTACATGTTGGCATTCATGGTTCCCTCAATGAACTGTAGCTCCCCAGTGCCAGCAGCACTCATGCAGCCCCAGACCATGACACTTCCACCACCAATGCATGACTGTAGGCAAGACACACTTGTCTTTGTACTGCTCACCTGGTTTCCGCCACACACACTTGACACCATCTGAACCAAATAAGTTTATCTTGGTCTCATCAGACCACAAGACATGGTTCCAGTAATCCATGTTCTTAGTCTGCTTGTCTTCAGTAAACTGTTTGTGGACTTTCTTGTGCATCATCTTTAGAAGAGGCTTCCTTCTGGGATGACACCCATGCAGACCAATTTGATGCAGTGTGCGACGTATGGTCTGAGCACTGACAGGCTGACCCCCCACCCCTTCAACCTCTGCAGCAATGCTGGCAGCCACTAAGGGACCAACCGCCTTTACCAGGGACCACAGTGAGTAACTGAAGCAAGTACCAGAGCAGTATTCTCAGGCAGTGATCAAGTCAGGGACCAAACCAGCTGGAGAGCAGCCATGTGTGTAAAGCCAGGGACCGAGCCGGTCAGCAGGGGTGAAGCTTGAGAAGTATCTGGAGTGACAACCTAGGGACCCAGCAGGGAAGCGTTTGTGATGCTTGAGAGAGATACTACCACAAAGATTGGAGCAGTTCAAGGGATTCAGAGTCAGTGAATCAGAGGGTCTAGTGAGAGACCGGGAGCTCAGTGTTGAAGAACTACAAGAGGCAGTTGTAGTGAAGCTGAAGGAACTGTTATGTCTGAGTTAGAAACTGTTAAAGACTGTTGCCATAGGAGACAGCAATCCTGCACGTGCAGATGTGGCGCTTTGCTGGGGCCTTTCCCTGCACGGCTGTCCTCCTATTGAAGTCTCGGAGTCTGCCAATTGAATATACAACTACTTAAGGGTGTCCTGACCCTAACCCTCTTTCCCCCAAATATACAAAAAAGGACTGTTAAGAGAAATAAAACCTCTTTTACATCCAAGAAGTGTCTGGCGCCCAATGACTTTCACCATCTTTGCGCCCACTACGCCTCACAACCCACTACATATTGAAGGATGTCAGCTATCTTTGGCCTTAGAGGTTCTCAGACTGGAAGAGGCTAAAGACTTTACTACATTTATGTAGAGAAACTATTTTTTTTTTCAGATCCTCAGAGAGTTCTTTGCCATGAGGTGCCACTTCCAGTGACCAGTATGAGAGAGTGAGAGCGATAACACCAATTTTAACACACCTGCTCCCTATTCACACCTGAGACCTTGTAACACTAACGAGTCACATGACACCGGGGAGGGAAAATGGCTAATTGGGCCCAATTTGAACATTTTCACTTAGGGGTGTACTCACTTTTGTTACCAGCGGTTTAGACATTAATGGCTGTGTGTTGAGTTATTTTGAGGGGACAGCAAATTTACACTGTTATACAAGCTGTACACTCAATACTTTACATTGTAGCAAAGTGTCATTTCTTCAGTGTTGTCACATGAAAAGATAGAATAAAAAAAAATATAGGCTTCAGCTTCATATATGTCACTTTTGATTTCTATGTCATGGGAAGCAGTAACTCGGTACGTGTTAAGCTTTGTTCTTTCAGGAACCTTGTGTAAATTCTGAACTCTGCACTCCAGCTGTGGAATCTGTGCCACCATACTCTCATATGGTATACTTTTGGCTATTGGCCTAGGATTTAACAACATAGGCGCCTGTGTGAGGACCTGATCCTACCCCCTTAGTGTATGTGTTGGTGTACACTTGCGTATTGGGTCCTTCACTAGCCCCTTGTATCTCTCAATCAAACCAGCTGTTGAAGTCGTGGCCATTGATAACTGGAAAGAGTCATGTTCCCGAGATAGATATACTTCATGTACCATGCTATAGTGAGGTGGTGAATCACTTATCCCCCTCAGGGAACAGCATGGGACTGCTGCTAGTTGGGAAAGAAGTGATGAGTGATGCTAATACTTGCTGCGATTGAGGACTAGAGACTGCTGGGGTATTTTTACTAAAACTCGTGCAGCTGTGCGCAGTAACCAATCAGCAGGGCCGGACTGGCCTACCGGGATAGCGGGAGATTTCCAGGTAGGCCGCTTGCCCCGGGGCCGCTTAAGTGTTTCCAAACGCCCGCCTGTAAATGTCCGTTACGGGCAGCGGGGCGCCCAAAAAAGTATGGCTGTGGGCCAACAGTGCAACTGCGCATGTGCCGTTCCCGAAGCTCATACACACTCGAGGGGGCGCATGCACAGTGTTGTAATGGCACCACCTGGCACCACTTTTGAATGTGAAGCACTCGGTCTCGATGCGGTGACGGCGTGTCAGGAAAAGCCCTCTTGCAGTTATCCCAGCAGATTGAGGGTTAAACGAATGCCTGTGCATAGAAGCGCCATCCGGCGCTCGCGCGCGCGCAATAGCCCCAATAGCGCTAAAGAACGTACGCGCATGCGCAATAGCGCCAATAGCACTAACGGGCGTATGCGCAATAGCGCCAATAGCGCCACTTGGCGCCAAAGATAGGCTATTTAAAGAAGACTGTTCCAATGCTGCCTTGCTGTCCGGTCTACAGCGTTTCCTGAGACCCCTGCTACCTTGTTACCAGTTTTCCTGTATCCAGTACTTACTTGGCCTGTTCCTGACTTACCTGCTTGCTGCCCGCCCCGATCTTGGCTTGGACTCTGACTATTCTCTTGGTTTGCCCTTCTGTACCTGATCTGCCTGCCAGTACCTTGACCCAGCTTGTCTGCACCTCCCTGCTGTCTGCAACCTGCTACAGGACTACAGTGCACCTCCCTGCTATCTGCATCCTGCTACAGTACTACAGTGCACCTCCCTGCTGTCTGCAACCTGCTACAGGACTACAGTGCACCTCCCTGCTATCCGCATCCTGCTACAGTACTACAGTGCACCTCCCTGCTGTCTGCAACCTGCTACAGGACTACAGTGCACCTCCCTGCTATCCGCATCCTGCTACAGTACTACAGTGCACCTCCCTGCTGTCTGCAACCTGCTACAGGACTACAGTGCACCTCCCTGCTGTCTTTATCCGGCTGTGGGACTACAGTGCACCTCCCTGTTACCTGCACCCTGCTACAGTACTACAGTGCACCTCCCTGCTGTCTGCAACCTGCTACAGGACTACGGTGCACCTCCCTGCTGACTACAGGATCCTGCCTTCTACTTCAGTGTTCCAGTCAGGCACTTGTGCCCCTCTGTACTTTCGAGTCCCTGTTCACACCTTCAGGGGTTCTTAAGTCGGAGGCATACGAGAGGCCGTTCTCTGCATTCCAGGCTCCACCTACCAGGTACGTGACACGGCGCCCCGTCGTCACATCAGCAGGTAAGACTGGACCCCAGACATCTCCACAGCCTCTAAACACCTCCTTCACCATGTCCGCAGCCGCTGACCACCACCTGCACCATGTCCGCAGTCATTGACCATCACCTGCACCATGTCCGCAGTCACTGACCACCACCTGCACCATGTCCGCAGTCACTGACCACCACCTGCACCATGTCCGCAGTCACTGACCACCACCTGCACCATGTCCACAGTCACTGACCACCACCTGCACCATGTCCGCAGCCACTGACCACCACCTGCACCATGTCGTGGTGACGGCGCCCCGTCATCACATCAGCAGGCAAGACTAGACCCCGGACATCTCCACATCCTCTAAACACCTCCTTCACCATGTCCGCAGCCGCTGACCACCACCTGCACCATGTCCGCAGTCCCTGACCACCACTTGCGCCATGTCCACAGCCGCTGACCACCACCTGCACCATGTCCACAGCCGCTGACCACCACCTACACCATGTCGTGGTGACGGCGCCTCGTCGTCACATGAGCAGGTAAGACTGGACCCCGGACATCTCCACAGCCATGGGCGTCCGCAGCATAGGGCAAGGGGGGCAATTGCCCCCCTGGAATCGTAAGAAGGTTTTTAAGACAGTTGCCCTGTGTTGCAATGGCCGCGGCCACCGTGGACTTTTTTTCTAAGTCTGCTGACCTGGGGCTGCTCCCTTTTCTGACTTATCACAGATAATACAAACATCCGTCCCTCCCTCACCCCCAGCCCGATCATCAGATTGGCTCCGCTGTTCGGGCCTCTGCTTGACATCTCGGCTGTTCCGTGATTGGCTGCCTGCCTGTGTATGTACATCGCTATGCAGATCCAGCCGGCGCGGCGCCGGCTCCGCCCACAGGTGCGTGCAATCAGTCAGTGGCCGAGAATACGCTGCCAGTGCCTGGGCCTATCGCATCACAGGAGGAAATCCTGAAGAACCACAGGTAACAGCAGTGCCAGTTAGGAGGAGAATTGATATATATATATTGCTTGGAAAGTTGGACAGCTGAGCTATTGCTGAAAAAGATATTTGTGTGTTATAAAATCTTCTTCACTTTATATGGAAGTGTATACCATGCCCATATAAATATAGCCTAGAGAATGTACATCTTTCTATATTGCAATACATCTGTTGTTGCCATATTTTGATCTTGATGAAAACAACCTATACTGTATAATATAGAAAGATGTACATTCTCTAGGCTATATTTGTATGGGCATGGTATGCCTGAGATTGAGTAACTTCCATACAAAGTGAAGCTGAATTATCTCAAGAGTTATTTCACACTGCCATCTGGCTGCGTTATTGGTAAAGCGCCACTTTACCACCGTTTTAGCTGACCTTTTTGGCCGCTAGCGGGACGCTTTTAACCCCCCTAGCAGTCGAAGTAAGGGTTAAATGCAACTGTGCATCGCCGCTGCCAAAGCACCCCCCCTGAAAAAAGTTCTGTAGGTGCCCATGTCCACAGCCTCTGACCACCTCCTGCACCATGTCTGCAGCCGCTGACCACCACCTGCACCATGTCTGCAGCCGCTGACCACCACCTGCACCATGTCTGCAGCCGCTGACCACCACCTGCACCATGTCTGCAGCCGCTGACCACCACCTGCACCATGTCTGCAGCCGCTGACCACCACCTGCACCATGTCTGCAGCCGCTGACCACCACCCGCACCATGTCTGCAGCCGCTGACCACCACCTGCACCATGTCCGCAACCTCTGACCATCTCTTGTCTTTTGTCATGTCTGCAGTCTCTGAGGGGGATTTTGGAGAGGAATTTTCTCATTTTATAATATATATATATATATATATACATACACACACACAAAAAAACATATTTGGGGGGCACACCCTACAATGCGTTTAAATTCAAGATGGTGCTGCTATAAGACCTACAAACAGTACAAAAAATATTTGGTTTGTTTGGTCACACTATAGGGTCATATAGCGCTAAGCCCACTTACTGCGACAAAGTACCCCGAATTAGTGGGTCCTACACTAGTAATAGAATGGAAGATCCTGCGTCTCAACCATGGGAGCTGAACTCCTCTATGTGGGAGAACTGAAGGGGATACATTCTATGCACTGGTGGCCACTAAATAAGAGGTAATGTGATTTCATATCTGTCTTATCTCTATATAATACACTCTTCAAATGTGCTTTAAAATGCACGGTTTTCCCTTTTATGAACAAGAAAATAATGACTTTATGCTGCAGGCCTGGTATAATAATGCTATGGGACTGCTGGTGCACTTGAAGTGCTCTGATGAGAAAAGCTGCAGTGTCTGTATCCATTTAGAAGTAATTGACCCTTATGCCGTGTACACTCGGGCGGACTTTTCGACTGGACTGGTCCGACGTGACGAATCCGTCGGACAATCCGACCGTGTGTGGGCTTCATCGGACCTGCAGCGGACTTTTTCGGTCAAAAATCCGACGGACTTTAGATTTGGAACATATTTCAAATCTTTCCGACGGACTCGAGTACGGTCGAAAAATCTGCTTGTCTGTATGCTAGTCCTACGGGCAAAAACCGACGCTAGGGCAGCTATTGGCTACTGGCTATGAACTTCCTTATTTTAGTCCGGTGTACGTCATCATGTACGAATCCGTCGGACTTTGGTGTGATCATGTGTAGGCAAGTCCGTTCGTTCAAAAGTCAGTCGGAAGTCCGTCAAAAGTCCATCGAAAGTCCGTCGGAAAGACCGTCGGACCTTTGATGCCAAAAAATTTGCCCGTGTGTACACGGCTTAGGCTCCATTCACACCTGTGCAGTTTGCTTTTAAGCGTTTCTACAGTGGTTTTTGCTTTTTTTTTTTTTTTTTTTTTTTTTACCACAATTTCACCACGGTTTTTATGCTTTTTTTTGCAAATTTATTGTTGAGCAGATTAAAAAACGCAACCGCAAATCGTGGCAAAATCACTTTAAAAACGCACTACATGCTTTTCTGCAGCTTCTCCATTAAAGTCTATTGAACCCAAAAAGCAAAAAAAAAAGTCCCTGACCCTTTCCAAAATCGCAGAGGCACAAAAATGCATTGATGTGAATCTGTTCCATAGTAACCCATGTTAAAAATAATGTCCTGCGTTTTTGCAAAAAGCATGAAAAAACGCATTGGTATGAATGGAGCCTTAAGCCTCGTACACACGATCAGATTTTCCGCAGACAAAACCGCTGACTTTTGTCCAAAGGGCGTTGTCCCCAAACTTGTCTTGCATACAAACGGCCCACAATTGTCAGCCAACAAACACGAACGTAGTGACGTACTACATGGTTTTATTTAGCTCTTTAGCACCACCCTTTCGGCTCCTTCTGCTAATTTCGTGTTAGTAGGAGTTTGGTGATTTCGTGCTTTTCAGTTCGTTTCTGAGCGGCCGTTCATCAACCAGCCATGTTGCGTAATCGGAGGAGATATGCATGATGCTTTTATTTTATTTTTTGGTTGAATAATGATTTGATTTGGTATATTTTCTATATTTTTGGATGCATAGAATGCACTTTTTGGTTAAGTTCTATTGGCAGATAGCATGTCTAATTTTATTTGTTTTCTTTTTTAATGCACAATAAAAAAATTGTGTAGAATAATACTTGGCTATGTGTTTTACTTCAAATGACAATTTGGGAGTAGGCAGTTACATTTAAAAAAAATACAATGTAAAATTGACAAGGGACACCAACATAATTGTACAGTATCTTTGATCTTAAAAACTAAGGGATAATGGTGTTGTGGTAACTTGCGCCAAAAAAAAAAAAAATAACAAGCATAAAAATATTATTCTTGATATCACTAGAAAATTTGTTTGCAATAACTCCATCAGTATCACCAGCAAAGCAGCTTCATTATTATCCCATTAAGAAGAAGAGAATTGTGTGCCACGTCACGAATGTTATTTCTCCATTACGAACGACAGTTTACAAGACCGACCGCTTCTGGCTTGTCCTTACTTCCGAGCATCCGTGTTTGTACTTTGGACTTGTGTACACACGCTCTGAAAATTCGACAACAGACATTTGTCCTTGGAAAATTTTAAAGCTTGCCATCCAACATGGTTCTGCGAGTGCCTGTGTATTGTCTTGTTAAGTATTAGTGTATTGTCTTGTTGAGCATTAGTGTATTGTGTATTGTCTTGATGAGCATTAGTGTATTGTCTTGTTAAGTATTAGTGTATTGTCTTGTTAAGTATTAGTGTATTGTCTTGTTGAGTATTATGCCCCGTACACACGGTCGGACATTGATCGGACATTCCGACAACAAAATCCTAGGATTTTTTCCGACGGATGTTGGCTCAAACTTGTCTTGCATACACACGGTCACACAAAGTTGTTGGAAAATCCGATCGTTCTGAACGTGGTGACGTAAAACACGTATGTCAGGACTCTAAACGGGGCAGTTGCCAATAGCTTTTATCTCTTTATTTATTCTGAGCATGCGTGCCACTTTGTGCGTCGGATTTGTGTACACACGATCGGAAATTGCGACAACGGATTTTGTTGTCGGAAAATTTTATAGCCTGCTCTCAAACTTTGTGTGTCGGAAAATCCGATGGAAAATGTGTGATGGAGCCTACACACATAAATCAAAAGGTGCAGCGCTAAAATCAATAAGACAACCGTAGAGAATATGTAAAATGCTATATCCCTGGGGGGAAGAAAATAATGATGTGATGAACAGCACAAAGAGTGTCCAAATACAAAATGTCCAAATATGAAGACATGAATCCACCAGGCTAATGTGATGATCACAGCAAAATAGTGTGGCTGATAGTAGAACCCTTCACCATGAACCAAATGGCCTCTCACCTGGTCACAAAGATAAAACAAGCAATCTCATGTGGGTCAGCAGATAAATGGCAAAGGTCCTAAGGCAAGGGACTCCTCCAGATAACCAGGTAGCAGGTAGGTGTCGTTTTCATGAAATCACAAAGGATACAGACATAGTGCTCTCCGTATAAAACAGTTTATTAAAGAACGTTATTCTTACAGAACGTGACGTCGTGACGTCATCCGCGGCTACTGCGCATGCTCCACCGCTCGTACACACTCTGCTGTGTTTCCATGTCAGCGTCCTGGCACTTGTGAAGTGCCTGTTATGTAAGTTTTATTTCACTTTCTTTAATAAACTGTTTTATACGGAGAGCACTATGTCTGTATCCTTTGTGATTTCATGAAAACGACACCTACCTGCTACCTGGTTATCTGGAGGAGTCCCTTGCCTTAGGACCTTTGCCATTTATCTGCTGACCCACATGAGATTGCTTGTTTTATCTTTGTGACCAGGTGAGAGGCCATTTGGTTCATGGTGAAGGGTTCTACTATCAGCCACACTATTTTGCTGTGATCATCACATTAGCCTGGTGGATTCATGTCTTCATATTTGGACATTTTGTATTTGGACACTCTTTGTGCTGTTCATCACATCATTATTTTCTTCCCCCCAGGGATATAGCATTTTACATATTCTCTACGGTTGTCTTATTGATTTTAGCGCTGCACCTTTTGATTTATTTGTTTGGAGGGATTTGATCGTTTGACCCTGGTGTTCAGCTGCTTCCGGTTTTTTGTGTCATATGTGCGCTGATATACATTTTCATAATCAATTGGAGCCTACACACGGTCGGAATTTATGACAACAAGGTCCTATCACACATTTTCCGTCGGAAAATCCGACCGTGTGTACGGGGCATTAGTGTCAGGAAGCTAGTTGTTAGGTAATTTGGACAGGGTGTAATCCACAATCCTCATTAAATTTAATAGGTACGATGCCTAGCGGGTGTGGAGAGGCGACTCGTTGTACATCTTGTGGCATGTATGCGTTCCTTGATCATCCGATCGAGGGCGAATACTGCTGTGTAAAATGTAAGCACATTGTTTCCCTGGAAGCCCAGGTTCTGAATCTAGGGAAGCAACTGTCAGCACTGAGAAGTCCCTCCATACTAAAGGAGAGCCAGGAACGTACACGGCAGGTGCCGGAAGGGGCCAGCACAGAGGCGGGTGGAGACAAAGAGGTGCAGGCACTAGCAAAGAGTAGATGGGTGACAGTCAGCAAGGGTAGAGGGGGAAGTGCCAGGGAGGCCGATCCAGGGCTGGAGCATCCCAATAAGTACACTGCATTGAATGACATGGGTGAAACCAGTCAGGGACCAAAAAAGGACCTGGGGGTTCTAGTAGATGATAGACTCAGCAATGGCGTGCAATGCCAAGCTGCTGCTAACAAAGCAAACAGAATATTGGCATGCATTAAAAAGGGGATTCATTCCAGAGATAAAACGATAATTCTCCCGCTCTACAACGCTCTGGTCCGGCTGCACCTGGAGTATGCCGTCCAGTTCTGGGCACCAGTCCTCAGGAGGGATGTACTGGAAATGGAGCGAGTACAAAGACGGGCAACAAAGCTAATAAAGGGTCTGGAGGATCTTAGTTATGAGGAAAGGTTGCGAGCACTGAACTTATTCTCTCTGGAGAAGAAACGCTTGAGAGGGGAAATGATTTCAATATACAAATACAGTACTGGTGACCCCACAATAGGGAGAAAACTTTTTTACGAAAGGGAGTTCAACAAGACACGTGGCCACTCATTAAAATTAGAAGAAAAGAGGGTTAAACTACGTAGAGGGTTCTTTACTATAAGAGCGGCAAGGATGTGGAATTCCCTTCCACAGGCGGTGGTCTCAGCGGGGGGCATCGATAATTTCTAGAAACTATTAGATAGGCACCTGAATGACCACAACATACAGGGATATACAATGTAATACTGACATATAATCACACACATAGGTTGGACTTGATGGACTTGTGTCTTTTTTCAACCTCATCTACTATGTAACTATGTAACATTTGTCAGCGGAAAATCCAACAACAATTGTCCGATGGAGTGTACAAATGGTCGCTTTTTCCGGCCACAGGCTGTCATCACACATTTCCCGTTCTGAAAATCCGATCGTGCGTACGCAGTATCTCACCAAAAATGACGTTTCTGAAGGCAGTCTGTACACCAACTGTGTACAGAATGCTGCCAGGAACCATATTGCTTTGACTTTATAGAAAATTACAGCGGCTACAGTTTGAAAAAAAAAAAGTTATTTTAACAACAATATTAAATTACAATATGGCTTTTGTAGCAATAGCATATACTTACTATATTCATTTTTTTTTATTGGACCTTAACACCTATTTGCCGCACAAATTACTGTTTACAATTGGGAGCTGGTGGATGATCTGGAATTCAGCTTCCAACTCCCATCATCCAGAACCCCTTAAAGGCCTGGCAGAAGGCACCAGCAAGCTATTAAGGCTGAATTCCAGGTATATAGTCACACCTGTCCTTCTTGGACCAAAGTATGTATGGACCATACCTGTTGGATCCCTGTGGAAGCTGGAAGTCACTGTAGTAGGCACTGCTACTATTATTATTATTATAATACAGGATTTATATAGCGCCAACAGTTTGCGCAGCAGTGATTTCTACTACAGGGTGACCAGACGTCCCTGCTTTCCGGGGACAGTCCCCGGATTGAGGACGCTGTCCCCGGAGCCTGTCTGTCCCCGGATCTGTCCCCGATCTGTCATCTCAGCAGGGGGGGCCCAGAGGTAGAGCGGGCAGGGACTCTCAAATCCTGTCCACCAATAAGCTAATCCCCCGCGGTGTAGCTGTTTACAAAACAAATGTCTCTGACCCCCCTGTGCTCAGTGGGGGAAAGTAAACGGACTATTTCTTCATTTTTGGGTTTAGGCAGATTAATCTGCCACAGCGCGCTACATAGTTGAAGCCCGGCCTCTTCAATAGGAATACACCATGACCGCCTAAACCCGAAAATGAAGAAACAGTCTGCTTACTGTGACCCGGCTCCCACTGAACACAGGGGACTCAGAGACGTTTCCATACAATAATTCCATAAAGACATACCAAATACACTGCATTTGAGGAAAATATGCTTATAAAATAGTTTGCCATTTGCCAATAAAAAAAAAAAACATGTCCCCTGATTTCATTTTAAAAGTCTGGTCACCTTATTCTACCAGCTTCTGGGTCCTTTGCCAACTGGCTGCCCTGTTGAACACAGGAGGTCACTCATCGGCATGGGTGCCATTCAGGGAACACTTTGGGAAAGATGTATTAAATCTTTGGCAATAAAACCTGGAAGCTGATTGGTTTCTATGCAGAGCTGAACCAGATTTTGCACCATGCAGCTTCAGTAAATAGCCCGCTTTGAATTTTTACAGAGCAAGCGACCTCCATTGTTTGCAATGCAACAGGACAGCTGCTCGGCACAGGACCCAGAAGCTAGCATCAATCAATGTAATAGTGGTGTCTACTATAGTATTTTCCAGCAGGGATCCCACAGGGATGGCACATACATACTAATGCCCCGTACACACGGTCGGATTTTCAGACGGAAAATGTGTGATAGGACCTTGTCGGAAATTCCGACCGTGTGTAGGCTCCATCACACATTTTCCATCGGATTTTCCGACACACAAAGTTTGAGAGCAGGATATAAAATTCCGATCGTGTGTACACAAATCCGATGGACAAAGTGCCACGCATGCTCAGAATATATAAAGAGATGAAAGCTATTGGCCACTGCCCCGTTTATAGTCCCGACGTACGTGTTTTACGTCACCGCGTTTAGAACGATCGGATTTTCCGACAACTTTGTGTGACCGTGTGTATGCAAGACAAGTTTGAGCCAACATCCATCGGAAAAAATCCTAGGATTTTGTTGTCGGAATGTCCGAACAAAGTCCGACCGTGTGTACGGGGTATTACACTAGTCAAAGCTGAACCAATATAGCTATGTAAAAATTGCCACACCTCAGCCAAAACCTCAGCTTTAAAGGTAGTATACAGCTAGCGGTTTGATAAGCTTAAAAAAAACTGCTGATCTCGCCAGAAAACTTGTGAGTTGATAACTTCCTGTGCTTTCTGTCTGTCTGTTATCAGTTACATTGATCTCAACTATCCCTGAACCATGCCACTATGTTAAAGACAGTAGATGAAGGTTGGGTTTCTGTGGGCATATCTTTCTATCTTTCTGTTGCCCTGATTTAGAAAGGTGAGTGTTGTCACCCTGGTACAGGAAGTGTGTTACTGGCAGGATCACCAAGGGAAAAAAGCATGAAAAAAAAGAACACTAATGCAGCCACCACATAGGACCAGTAAGCTGCAATAGAATAATTTGTTTTGTTTTTGGGTTTAGATACATTTTAACAGATGCTTCCTGTAATAAATGTTTGTTTATTTATTCATTTCAGATTTCTTTTTCTTTTTTTAAGAGATAAAAAAAATTGTAAATTGCTACTGGTTCTTTGGTTGGGTGGTTTCTCCCAGTTTGCTTTGGTCTTCCTCATCAGGTGGTGGAAGGAGGCTGGAGCTGAGAAGGGCATCAGGTAGAATTTTGTCAAGAAGGTAACTCTGCAGAGAGAAGAGACCACAGATCACTGAGAACGTGAATGGTGGAAAGATATTACTAGTTACAGGGGGTCCCCGGGTTACAAACAAGATCGGGTCTGTAAGTTTGTTCTTAAGTTGAATCTGTTTGTAAGTCAGACCAGGTACATTTTTTTAAGTGTAGTTCCATCCAAAAAAAATATTCTTAAGCTTTTTGGATAGCACAGGGAAGGGTTATCACCCCTGTAACATTTGTTTTGCTGTCTGTGCTCCTCATCAGAAGATTTCACCTCACTTTCTGTCCCAATGACAATTGGATTTTGAAAATTTTGGGTTGTTGTGGAAACAAGCCTTGGTGATAAAGCATCAGCGGAGACACCTTTTTCCCATAATAACTCTTACAGGAGTGAATTTCCCTTCCTAGGGGTAGATTTCCTCTCACTTCCTGTTGTCTCCTTCCGTTTGCAAGTAGGAGCCGTTTGTAAGTCGGATGTTTGTAACTAGGGGACCGCCTGTACTGATATTACTAATTATTAAGGACTGTTGCCATTAATTATTTTTGGTGATGCTCAGCAGCAGGATATGGAATATAAATACATTCATGAACAAAAATACAGTACATACACCGTGGTCAAATAGTAGACACCTGACCATCACACCCATTTGAGATTGTGGGAACATCTCATTAAAAACCGTGGCCATTAACATGGAGTTGGTCGCCATTCATATCTAGAGAAGCCCCCACTCCTCTGGGAAGGCTTTCCACCAGATTTTGGAGTGTGTCTGTAGGAATTTGTGCCCATTTACCCAAATAACATTTGTTAGGTCACATACTAATGTTGGATGAGAAGACCTGGTTTTCAATCGGAATTCCAATTCATCCCGAAGGTGTTCGGTAGGGTTGAGGTCAGGGCTTTGTGCAGGACACTCAAGTTCCTCCACACCAAACGCATTATTCCATGCCTTAACGGGGCTAGTCTTGGGCACAGTCATGACGGAATGGAAAAGGGTCTTTCTAAATTGTTATCACAGGGTTGGAAGAGAACAATTGTCTTAAATGTCTTTGTATGTTGTAGCATTAACAGAACCCTTCACTAGAAACACTTGAACATAATTTGGGACACATATTCCTGGCCATATACAGTGCCTTGAAAAAGTATTCATACCCCTTGAAATTTTCAACATTTTGTCATGTTACAACCAAAAAACGTAAAAGTCTTTTATTGGGATTTTATGTGATGGATCGACACGAAATGGCACATAATTGTGAAGCGGAAGTAAAATGATAAATGGTTTGCCAAATTTATTACAAATAAATATGTGAAAAGTTTTGTAGAACCCCCTTTCACTGAAATTACAGCTGCAAGTCTTTTTAGGGATGTCTCTACCAGCTTTGCACATCTAGAGAGTGACATTTTTGCCCATTCTTCTTTGCAAAATAGCTCAAGCTCTGTCAGATTGGATGAAGATCGTCTGTGAACAGGAATTTTCAAGTCTTGCCACAGATTCTCAATTGGATTTAGGTCTGGGCTTTGACTGGGCCATTCTAACACATGAATATGCTTTGATCTAAACCATTCCCTTATAGCTCTGGCTGTATGTTTAGGGTCGTTGTCCTGCTGGAAGGTGAACCCCCAGTCTCAAGTCTTTTACACACTCTAATGCCCCGTACACACGGTCGGACTTTGTTCGGACATTCCGACAACAAAATCCTAGGATTTTTTCCGACGGATGTTGGCTCAAACTTGTCTTACATACACACGGTCACACAAAGTTGTCGGAAAATCCGATCGTTCTAAACACGGTGACGTAAAACACGTACGTCGGGACTATAAACGGGGCAGTGGCCAATAGCTTTCATCTCTTTATTTATTCTGAGCATGCGTGGCACTTTGTGCGTCGGATTTGTGTACACACGATCGGAATTTCCGACAACGGATTTTGTTGTCGGAAAATTTTATATCCTGCTCTCAAACTTTGTGTGTCGGAAAATCCGATGGAAAATGTGTGATGGAGCCTACGCACGGTCGGAATTTCCGACAACAAGGTCCTATCACACATTTTCTGTCGGAAAATCCGACCGTGTGTACAAGGCATAAGGCTCGATTTACACAAATACGTTTCTTGGTGCATTTTGCAGAAATGCAGGGAAATGTTTTTTAACATGGGTTCCTATGGAAAATGTTCACATCAATGCATTTTTGTGCCTTTGTGTTTTTGGAAAGGGTCAGGGCCTTTTTTTCCAGCATAATGCAGCGTTTTGCATGTTTCGCATGACTTCAATGGACCTGCATCCAAAACACAAGTACCACGATTTTGCAGCGATTTGCGATTTGTCCGATGAGTCATCAGCTGACGATGCTTTAAATCGGCATGGACAGATCAGCGGGACGCAGCTTTGGAGGAGGGTCGATGGCGGCAGACGAAGAAGAACACTGGACAAAGAAGACAGGAGAAAGAAGAAGCGGGAGAATAAAACGGAGGAGGAAGATGCAGGAGAAAATGGAGGAAGACCAGAGGAAGAAGCAGGGAAGAAGATATTTTTAATAAGACTTATCGAAAACTGTCTACTGTATTTTTTCACACTACACTACTTTTTTTCGTAATGGGTAGGGGTACCGCAGACCCCGACAACCACTGGGTGAGACCCTTGTCCCCATCAACATAGGGGCAAGTTGCTTTGAGGTGGGGGCCCCTCTGCCCCCCTGCCCCAAAAGCACCCACCCATGTTGAGGGCATGTGGCCTGGTATGGTTCAGTCTGGGGGGGGGGCACTCGCTCATCCCCTCCCTTTCCTGAAAAAGCACTGCAGAAACGCTCAAAAGCAACATGCATAGATGTGAATAGAGCCTAACAGGTTTTCTTCTAAGATTGCCCTGTATTTGGCTCCATCCATCTTCCCATCAACTCTGAACAGCTTCCCTGTCGCTGCCGGTGAAAAGCTGCCACCACCATGTTTCACGGTGGAGATAGGGTGATGTGCAGTGTTAGTTCTCCCCACACATAGGGGGTTATTTACAAAAGGCAAATCCACTTTGCACTACAAGTGCAAACTACAAGTGTACTTGAAATTGCACTGAAAGTGCACTTGGAAGTGCAGTCGCTGTAAATTTGAGGGGTAGATCTGAAATGAGTGGAAGCTCTGCTGATTTTATCATCCAATCATGTGAGAGCTAAAATGCTGTTTTTTTATTCTCCTTGCATGTCCCCCTCGGATCTACAGTGACTGCACTTCCAAGTGCACTTTCAGTGCAATTTCAAGTGCACTTTGCACTTGTAGTTTGCACTTGTAGTGCAAAGTGGATTTGTCTTTCGTAAATAACCCCCATAGAGTTTTATTTTAAGGCCAAAAAGTTAAATTTCTCATCTGACCAGAGCACTTACTTCCACATGTTTGTGTGTCCCGCACACAGCTTCTTGCAAACTGCAAACGGTACTTCTTATGGCTTTCTTTTCACAATGGCTTTCTTCTTGCCACTCTTCCATAAAGGCCAGATTTGTGGAGTGCACGACTAATAGTTGTCCTGTGGACAGATTCTCCCACCTGAGCTGCGGATCTCTGCAGTTCAGTAGCGGCCCGTCCATAGGGGGCACATGGGAAGTCGATTAGCCCGTGTTTAGGGAGTGTTCGGGCGCAAGCGATGCGCCCCCAAACACTCCCACTCTACACCCATTCGTCTCGGTCCTCCATTGGTATCTTTTAATTGGCGGGGAGCCGGGGACCGGAGGAAGGTGCTTTTTGCGCCACCGCGTCACTTCCGCTTTCCCGGCTCAGAGTGGACTGAGAAGGGGTATGTATGACCAGCGTGGTTTAGGCCTGAGCCTGGCTGTCCTGAGCTGAGCGGCGCCAGCGTGTCACTGTCTCGTAATGGTATGTAGGGGTGGATTAACCATACGGGCACTGCCAAGGGCCCGGGCCAGTTGGGGGCCCCATGACGCGCGTCATCTCACTATACTCTGGGAAGCATTGTAGTGAAGCCGGGTCTAACACAGGCAGACTATCTGGTGTGAGCTGGAGCAGGCATGGGGGAGAGGAACACACAGCAGCTACGTATTTGTGTTATGCCCCGTACACACGGTCGGACTTTGTTCGGACATTCCGACAACAAAATCCTAGGATTTTTTCCGACGGATGTTGGCTCAAACTTGTTTTGCCTACACACGGTCACACAAAGTTGTCGGAATTTCTGATCGCCAACAACGCGGTGACGTACACCACGTACGACGAGACTAGAAAAGGCCGGTTCAGAACCAAGCGCGGCACCCTTTGGGCTCCTTTTGCTAATCTCGTGTTAGTAAAAGTTTGGTGAGAGACGATTCGCGCTTTTTCAGACTCGTGGCTTTCAGATCATTTTCTGACGTTCAGTTTGTGCTTGTGGGTTTGTATCTGCTCTTCAGTGCGTGCAGTCAGTTCGTATCGGAGTTTTCTGTGTGATCTTGCCTGCTCGTTGCTGTTTTTCAGGTCGCTCTTCACAGGCCTTGCTGTTCTTCAGTGCGTTCTGTTACTTCGTTCTGAGCAGCCGACCGTTTTCTAGCCATGTTTCGTATGCGTACTCCTCGTAGAGTTCGTGCTGTGCGGGGGCTTGGTGTTGGGGTCCTGACCTTGACACAAGTCCAGTCCATGAACAGGGTGGGGAGGAGTTCATGGACCAAGAATTGGTTGCTTCAGCGTGACCAGTTCTGTCATATGCCTTTGCTCCGTGAGATCCGTGAGAATAATCCTGATGATTTCAGGAACTTTCTCAGGATGACGGACCCCGTGTTTCACCGTTTGTTGGCTTCGCTGACCCCCTATATCAGCAGGCAGGATACCTGCATGAGGCAAGCCATCACTCCGGAGCAGAGGTTGGTCACTACCTTGCGGTATTTGGCCACAGGGAGAAGTCTGCAGGACTTGAAGTTCTCGACAGGCATCTCCCCCCAGGCTCTGGGGATCATTATCCCAGAGACCTGTTCTGCCATCATCCAGGTCCTGCAGAAGGAGTATATGAAGGTAAGATTTTTATCCTTTTATATCCCATTTTATTGTATTGAATGTTTGATAATATATTGTATTTCTTCCCTCATTCCCTAATTACCATGATTGTAATATGCTGTGAATGTCCCCTTTGTTCTCATGCATGCTGGATTTTTAGGTAATTATTATTTTATGTCCTTCATACATATTTGCCCTTCAATAACCTCCCCAGCATGGTGTCTCCTGCCCCTATATTCACCTCATGTAGTCACTTAACAATGTATTTTATCAGCTCTATAGTAGTGCTTTACCCCAAACACCCCCTAAAATGTTTGGAAATGTTATTTTTGATTTAAATTCAGGCAGAGTGCCAGAGGCTTTTTTTTGTGGTGCCCCCAAATTTTTTTTAACCCTCCCCCCCAACTGCTAAGTCAGCTGATCCCAATTCTCTATCCTCAATCATCTATCTGCTGACTTTGCCAAACCCATACACACTATACCCACCTCTTTACTGGTCAGATTTATGGATGAATTCCCCAAAGCATGTAGTGCAAGGGCCTGCCTGTATACTTTCCAATGGTACTGTTTAAAGTTTTTGTATCCTATTATTATCTTGATAGGTAATAGCAGAATGTTCAAATGTCCTCAAATGTGTACAGTGTGTATTTATATCTTTGTATTATGACACTTCTTACCTGTCCAGTGGTCTGCTAATAGTGTAACTAAGGAGGGGCTGTTCCAAGTAATACCCTGTATTTAGGCATTCATCTCTCAATGAAGTGAAGAGGGTTACCTGTCCAAGAGTTCCCCCCCCCTATAATGTTAGAAATGGCCCATGAGAGGGGGGGAGGGGGAATATGATAGGTGTACCTTATACTTTGGCCTTGTTAAATTCCCCTTAGTAAATGCTATCTGGAGGTTGCCCCATAATGTTTGTGTCTAATCTGCTTGCCATGTTTCTGTGACAAAATAGTAAGGTTTATTTTTTTTTCCTCAACAGTTTCCTTCAACACCACAGGAATGGCAGACTGTGGCCTCCCAATTTGCCCAGCGGTGGGACTTTCCTAACTGCGGAGGGGCAATTGATGGGAAACACGTCCACATCGTCCCACCACCCAACTCGGGGTCGTACTATTATAATTACAAGGGGTTTAATAGTATAGTGATGTTGGCGGTGGTGTCGGCTAATTACGAGTTCTTGTATGTGGACGTGGGGAAGAATGGCCGGATGTCCGATGGTGGAGTGATCGCCCAGACGGAGTTCTACAGGCGTCTCCAGAATGGCAGCTTGGACTTGCCACCTCCAGAGGACAATGTTGAAGGTCTCCCATTTGTGTTCGTTGCTGATGAAGCGTTTGCGCTGGGGGACCACCTGATGCGGCCATTCCCGATGAGGACCCTCACCCCGGAACAGAGGGTTTTTAATTACCGGCTGGCCAGAGCCCGAAGAGTGGTGGAGAACACATTTGGAATCCTGGCCAGCCGGTTCCGATTATTTCTGACACCCATCCATATGGCGGAGTATAAACTGAACCATATAATACTGGCGTGCTGTGTTCTCCATAATTTTTTAAGAAAACATTCAGCTAACTATGCTGGCTCAGTTGGGCCTGAGGCCAGAATCCCAAATACATCAACAATGACGGCGCTTGAAAGCGGCCGTCCTGGCTTGCCCTCCCTGAGTGCCCGTGATGTCCGGTTACGATACCTGGAGTTCTTTGCGGGTAGGGGGGGCTATCAATATGCCAGACAATCTGTGACACCTTTTTCAAATAAAAAACAACCAAAAGAAATTCTTGGTGGACATTTACTGCTTGTGTTTGTTTTAGCTGACCCTGACAGAAATGTGTTGAGTGCAGAAAATGTCGTGATTGGGTAACCTTATAAAAAACAGTGTTGGCTGGTACTTCCTAAATGCCAAAACACATTTCACTACAAGTGCACTTGCAACTGCACTGAACCTGCACTTGTAGTGCAAAGTGTATTTGCCCTTAGGAAATAACCCCCATTTTTGCATAAAACAGCAATTACATAACCCCAAAAGTGTTGTAGTGTTGAGACAATAATCCACACATTCTTGAGTAAGGCACTTTTTTATACCTGCACAATCACATGTGCATTTACCAAAGGTTTTTAAAACAAAACAACATGTTTGTTGTATAACAATTTTTGGGGGGGCATTATCAAAAATTGAAATATCCATTTCAGATAAAACAGGCCTATGTAAAACCAAAAAGAAAGACAAAAAACTTGAACTTACAAAGTTCACATTAGGTAAAACCTGAAGGCTATATCAGACATGAGTATTTAGGAACTGGGTTTGATATAGCGTTCAGATGGGGGGAAATCACCCCTGGAAAAGCCAAATTTGGAAGATGCACACCAATTTACGAATGTCAACATGTGCTATCTGCCATCAGGGGGGGATCAAGGGACGTGTTTTGGGGGAGCAAGCCCTTCCTCAACGCTACTTTATAATTGAGTAAGGGGTTGCACCCCCAAAACGCGTCCATTGATCTCCCGTGATGGCAGATAGCACATGTTGGCACACTGTGTGCATCCTCCAAATTTGGCTTTTCTAAACATTGTAAAAATTTTAGTAAGATAAAACAGGTGATTTTGTGGGGTTTAAATTCGCCCCAAAACATCAATGATGTTATTATTTTTTTTAATAACATCACTGATTTGTTGCTGGATGTTTTGCAATTGGAGATTACACCCCATGATCTCCCCGATCAGTATCTGGGCACTTTCAGATGTAAAGCGTTCTGGATCACGATCACCTAAAAAGAGATAAAGAACAAAAAAAACAGGTCTCAAAAATCTGCCAACATCCATCTCTTTTACCTGAGCCTGTGGTTGCAGACACTCACCTGTTGTGGTGCCAATCTCCACCATGTCTTCTTCTTCCTCCTGCTCAGCTTCTTGGGTTGGTATTTCCCCTTCTTCCAGAGGGGGGGGGGTCTCTGGTCTCCTGGGATGAGGGGTGTCCGAGTCTTTTCTCCCCTATGTAAAACAAAAATGGTATACTTAGCACACAGATATTTGATGGCAGAACTAGAAATAGGAAACATTGCTTGGAAGTGGGGTACAATTGTCTATTTTAGCCGAGTTCCAAGATGTATATTTTTTATTGCCCTTTGTCAAGCTGCAATACTTTACCTGTTTGGTACAAGCTTCACAGATGTAGCCCCCCTATAGTATACACTGGAGCACCTGTGTGGCCCCCTAATAAAAATGGTGTTCTGGGGTCCCACACTAGTGCTCCAGTGTCCAGATGTGAAAACAGCTGCTCAGTGTCCTCTCCTTACACACAATCTAGTTGGCATTTCATTCTAGTAACAAACCCATCTACACAAACAAAAATTTGGCATCCAAGTAGGCCCAAAAAAAATGTGTGAAAATGCATATGGCCTAAACAATGGTGTTCTAGAGGCCGAAAGAAAAATGTTTGATACGAACGAATAATGGACCCATGAACATTAAAGTTGACCTTTTTAAACGTTACAATTACTAAAAGCATATGGAGCAGAACGAACGGAATAAAGACAGAAAGAATAGGAACACAGCACAACTACTTACTTTTTTGCAGCACTCTCCGGATCTTTCGGTACTGCTCTGGCTCTCTCAACTTCAGGTCCGACCACCGCTTCCTGAGCTGATCTTTAGATCTTCGTACCCCGAAATTCCTCTCCAGACTCCGGACCACTTTACCAATGATTTTGGCCTTTCGGATGTTGGGGTGGGGGTAAGGCCCATATTTTCCGTCATAGTCGGACTTCTTCATGATGTCGACCATCTCCAACATCTCCCCAAACGACATATTTGTGGCCTTAAAACGTCTCCTTCTGGATCGGGACGTGCCTGGATCCGGGCTTTCCTCCTCCTCCTCCTCCTCGTTGTTAGAATTATCACGCACCTGTTGTAACTCCGCCATCATGCTCTTCCCCCACTGCGCCGAACGAAAAGGGGTGGGGAATACACTAGAAAGAACGTCAGGGGCGGGCGGAGTTACACGCATGCGCAGTGTGTATAAAGCGTAACACGCGTGCGTATTACGTACGATCTGTTAGGCTTTGTCTTGTGTTGTGTCTTGCAGTGAACATGGATATCTTAATGAGAGATACTGACTTCATGTCACTATTCATTGATATGCTAAGTGAGCTGCCCTGTCTGTGGGAGATTACCCACCCCCATTTCAAGAACCAAGCAAAGAGGAAGGCAGCACTGGAGCAATTGTGTGAAATTGTGAAGCAGGTGATCCCCACGGCAGACATCACTTATTTAAAGATTTTCATTGGTGGCCTGAGGAGCACATATCTGAGGGAGCGCAAGAAAGTCCTGGATTCACAGAGATCCGGAGCAGCAGATGACATCTATGTCCCCAGGATGTTGTACTACGACAGGCTGCACTTTCTGGCAGGCCAGAATGAACCCAGGCCATCCCTCTCCAGTCTTCCTTCCACGCTTCCTTCCCCCCCGGCTGAGGCTTCTGACGCCCAACCTGGGCCTTCCAGGCCATATGTGGAGGAGCCCAGATTGAGCCAGGTATAGCATTCCTCTAAATATTTTTGCTTGTCCAATCAATGATGTGAACTAGATGTTAGTTGGGAGTACTAATTTAGGATTGTGATTGATGATGCAAAAACTAAAACCATGTCCCTTTTCATACACAGGGAAGTCTCAGCCAGGAGGTGGCCGGGCCGAGCCGGCTGGCTGATATCAAGGTCCCTCCACCACACCTGAAAACAGAAAGTGGCAGTAGGACGAGTGCCCTAGAGGAGGCTGCTATCAGATTCTTTTGGAGGGCTACAGAGGTCCTGGGAGCACCACACACCAGGCAGGAGAACATTGCTGCATTCATTGCCTATAAAATGCAGAGGATGGAGGAGGGCCAAAAAGCCATGTGTCAGGCCCTCATATCAGAGGCTCTGGAGAAAGGTGTGAGGGGCCAAATTACACCTCACACACAGCTTTGGGATGGTCCTCCTCCTCCTCCTGCAGGTCCTCCTCCTCCTCCTCCTCCCTCTCCTCCAGGTCCTCCCAGTCCTCCTCCAGGTCCTCCCAGTCCTCCTCCTCCTCCTCCTCCAGGTCCTACTCCTTCTCCTGCCACATCCCCAACTGCACAGCCACAGCCCGGAAGGAAGCGTGAAAGGAAGACCAGAGAGTGATTGCCCTGGGTCCAGTCTGGTCGGCCAAAAGATGCAGCCTCTTGTGGTACCACAGCCTGGGGACACAGATGTCATCTGCTGCTATCCGGATCTCTGCGAATTCTGGACCAGACTGCCCTCCCTTACATATGGACTCCTCAAGCCACCAATTTTGATGTTGAAGAATTGATGTCTGCCGTGGGGGTCCCAGGCTTCACTAATTTCTGCTGTTGATCCAGTGTTGCCTTCCTCTTTGTTTGGTTCTGATCCCTTAATAAAGGATTTTTGTTTTGAATTATACTCTCCTATGTGTTTTACTTCAAAAATGACAGTTTGCTTGTGAGGATTCAGGTACATTTCAAATATACAATGTGAAATGAACAAGGGACACTAACAACAAACAATCTCCTGGAGATTAAATAATACAAGATATCAATGGTGTTGGGGTAACTTGACACACAAAACACACACAAAAATATTATGGAGTAAAAATAAAAATAACATTGAACAAAGATCAGCCTTGGAAAAAATCCAAACATTAAAGAAAAAAAAAGGCTTAAAATCCAAAAAAAAAAAAACATAAAAAATATAAAACTGTCAGATGTGACAACTAATAACAATATATTGAGGGAATCCCACTAAAAAAACACAAAGAAAAGTTTGTGAGAAGTGTGTGTGAATATGAGCAGCAAAACTACTTCATTCTTGTCACATTATAAAGAAGAAGAGAGTGCGCTGTATTAAACCATTTTGAACATTGCAGCGTGACGAAAGTGCTGTATCCATTGCGAACGCTAAGTTTACCAGAACGAGCTGTCCCGTGTCAGAATTTCTTCTGAGCATGCGTGGCACTTTGTGCGTCGGAACAGGCCACACACGGTCGGAATTGACGCGATCGGATTTTGTTGTCGGAAAATTTTATCTCCTGCTGTCCAACTTTGTGTGTCGGAAAATCCGATGGAAAATGTCCGATGGCGCCCACACACGGTCGGAATTTCCGACAACACGCTCCGATCGGACATTTTCCATCGGAAAATCCGACCGTGTGTACGGGGCATTACACTTTGAGCTACGGATCCTAAAAACATCTGTTGGGGGAGTGCACAGACAGTATTTTAGATGTGATGGAACAGCAAGCTGGAAGTAAAAGTAAAAATCTGGTCGGTAAAGCTCTCTGCTCTGCTCTCTGTACAGTCAGGTCCATAAATATTGGGACATTGATTCAATCCTAATCTTTTTGGCTCTATATACCACCACAATGGATTTGAAATGAAACGAACAAGATGTGCTTTAACTGCAGACTTTCAGCTTTAATTTGAGGGTATTTAAATTCCAAATTAGGTGAACGGTGTAGGAATTACAACAGTTTGTATATGTGCTTCCCACTTTTTAAGGGACCAAAAGTAATGGGACAGATTAACAATCATCCATCAAACTTTCACTTTTTAATACTTGGTTGCAAAACCTTTGCAGTCAATTACAGCCTGAAGTCTGGAACGCATAGACATCACCAGACGGTGGGTTTCATCCCTGGTGATGCTCTGCCAGGCCTCTACTGCAACTGTCTTCAGTTCATGCTTGTTCTTGGGGCATTTTCCCTTCAGTTTTGTCTTCGGCAAGTGAAATGCATGCTCAATCGGATTCAGGTCAGGTGATTGACTTGGCCATTGCATAACATTCCACTTCTTTCCCTTAAAAAACTTTTTGGTTGCTTTCGCAGTATACTTGGTCATTGTCCATCTGCACTGTGAAGCGCCGTCCAATGAGTTCTGAAGCATTTTGCTGAATATGAGCAGATAATATTGCCCGAAACACTTCAGAATTCATCCTGCTGCTTTTGTCAGCAGTCACATCATCAATAAATACAAGAGAACCAGTTCCATTGGCAGCCATACATGCCCATGCCATGACACTACCACCACCATGCTTCACTGATGAGGTGGTATGCATTGGACCATGAGCAGTTCCTTTCCTTCTCCATACTCTTCTCTTTCCATCACTCTGGTACAAGTTGATCTTGGTCTCATCTGTCCATGGGATAATGTTCCAGAACTGTGAAGGCTTTTTTGAATGTTGTTTGGCAAACTCTAATCTGGCCTTCCTGTTTTTGAGGCTCACCAATGGTTTACATCTTGTGGTGAATCCTCTGTATTCACTCTGGTGAAGTCTTCTCTTGATTGTTGACTTTGACACACATACACCTACCTCCTGGAGAGTGTTCTTGATCTGGCCAACTGTTGTGAAGGGTGTTTTCCTCACCAGGGGAAGAATTCTTCGGTCATCCACCACAGTTGTTTTCCGTGGTCTTCCGGGTCTTTTGGTGTTGCTGAGCTCACCGGTGCGTTCTTTCTTTTTAAGGATGTTCCAAACAGTTGATTTGGCCACACCTAATGTTTTTGCTATCTCTCTGATGGGTTTATTTTGTTTTTTGAGCCTAATGATGGCTTGCTTCACTGATAGTGACAGCTCTTTGGATCTCATACTAAGAGTTGACAGCAACAGATTCCAAATGCAACTATCACACTTGAAATTAACTCTGGACCTTTTATCTGCTCCTTGTAAATGGGATAATGAGGGAATAACACACACCTGGCCATGGAACAGCTGAGCAGCCAATTGTCCGATTACTTTTGGTCCCTTAAAAAGTGGGAGGCACATATACAAACTGTTGTAATTCCTACACCGTTCACCTGATTTGGAAGTAAATACCCTCAAATTAAAGCTGAACGTCTGCAGTTAAAGCACATATTGTTTGTTTAATTTCAAATCCATTGTGGTGGTGTATAGAGCCAAAAAGATTAGAATTGTGTCAATGTCCCAATATTTATGGACCTGGCTGTATGACCGCTCTGACTTGCTGACATCCATGGAGGCGTTGTGAGTGTTACCCATTGCTTATCTGCTGCAAGAACATGCTACACTGTTGCTTTCCTCTATCCTTGCATTAAAGCTTATATAAAGGTGAAATTCTATCCTCTGCTCACTGTGTTCATGATTTACTTACACTGGGCATAAAAAGCTGACTTGCTATATGCTTGCTGACAGAGGCGTAACTGACACTAGTTCTGTTTGTGCTGAGGTGTCAGTTTAATCCTCAGGATTCAAACTGAAACTTCACTTGCAACTTGTTAAGAAAAAAATAAATAATCAAGAGTATTGATTAACACTTACCTGGCTGGATGTCCTGGTCACTCACTGGATGAGGATAGCGATAACGCCAGCTGCCGGGTGTATTATACAAAATCACAATGATCATCATCATCCTCCTCCTCATCATTGTATAATACACCCGTCATCGCTATCCTCATCATTGTTTAATACACCCGGCGTCATTGCTATCCTCATCATTGTATAATACACCCGTCATCAGATGATAGGTGTATTATACAATGAGGAGAATAGCGATGACGGGTGTATTATACAATGATGAGGATGATGATGACGGGTGTATTATACAATAATGAGGATGATGACGACAGGTGATTTATACAATGATGATGATAGCGATGAAGGGTGTATTATACAATGATGAGGATAGAGATCATGTGTGTATTATACAATGATGAGGATGACGGATGTATCATACAATGATGAGGATAGCGAGGATGGGTGTATTATAGAATGATGAGGATGACGGGTGTATTATACAATGATGAGGATGATGATGACGGGTGTATTATATGATGATGAGGATGATGATGACGGGTGTATTATACAATGATGAGGATGATGATGACGGGTGACGGGTGAGCTGTATACCCTGATCTGTAATGCTATACACCCTGATCTGTGAGGCTGAGCTATATACCCTGATCTGTAATGCTATATACCCTGATCTGTGAGGCTGAGCTGTATACCCTGATCTGTGAGGCTGAGCTATATACTCTGTCCTGTGATTCTGAGCTGTATAGCCTGATCTGTGAGGCTGAGCTATATACCCTGATCTGTGAGGCTAAGCTGTATACTCTGTCCTGGGATTCTGAGGCTATATCTTCTGTCCTGTGATGCTGAGCTGTATACTCCTAACACTATGGGTGGAAGCAAGTGGAATACAGGAGACAGAGGGAGTGGATTCTATAAGGGGTAGGGCTTATGAGAAGTGGGAGTAGTCAAAAGGGAAGGCGCCCCTTCCTAAAACTTCACCAGCTGCCACTGCTGCAGCTCCTTCAGAGTTACCATGGGCCTCTTGGCTGCTTTTCTGATTAATGCTCTTCTTTCCTGGCCTGTCAGTTTAGGTGGACGGCTATGTCTTGGTAGGTTTGCAGTTGTGCCATACTCTTTCCATTTTCAGGTGATGGATTGAACAGTGCTCCGTGAGATGTTCAAAGCTTGAGATATTTATTTATAACCTAACCTTGCTTTAAACTTCTTCACAACTTTATTCCTGACCTGTCTGGTGTCTTCCTTGGCCTTCATGATACTGTTTGTTCACTAAGGTTCTCCAACAAACCTCCAAGGGCTTCACAGAACAGCTGTATTTATACTGAGATTAAATTACACACAGGTGGACTCTATTTACTAAATAGGTGACTTCTGAAGGCAATTAGTTGAAGGCAATTAGTTACACTAGATTTTAGTTAGGGGTATCAGAGTCGAAGTAAAGAGGTCAACCAGCGCAAAACTATCCCTAACGTATAAGCAGCTATGCACTCAAGGACAATACATTAAATCATAGATATAAAATTCATACAGATCAGTGCAGCACTAAAAATCCAACTAAAAAAATGAATTCTAAAGATACATTTAAAGTGTGCAAATCACACGTAGGAATTAATGCGAAACATGATCATAATACATGATTAAAGTCCATAATCATAAACATGAATTTCAATAAAGTCCATAACATATAAAAGATGTTGGGATGAGAAAATAGCAGAGGCTAAATAGAGATCCCCAATACGTGGCGAGTGTGCTCAAAAGCTCTCATCTATGTGCATCCATACTAGTGCCTCCACCATAGACAATACAGGCTGCTCACCTCCTTGAGTGGACCTCTGAATGAACAGATAGGTCAAACAAGCCTTCCCATACAGGGTGTATATAGTAATTGTTGCCTCTGTGAAGATCCAATGTTACGTTCCGCTCAAGAAGTCCCGCCTTCTGGGATGAAACGCATACAGGAAAACTACGTCACGTCATCTGCAGCCACCTTTCATCCACTGTTTGTATGAGAAGCATAATTGAATGAACTGACACCTGGCTCTTGATTGATAGTGCTCCGTTTGGTTGAGAACCATCTGGTTTCTGGAGCGGAAGGATCTCAGTAACATTGGATCTTCACAGAGGTAACAATTACTAAATACATCCTGTATGGGAAGCTTAATTTGACCTATCCATTCATTTAGAGGTCCACTCAAGGAGGTGAGCGGCCTGCATTGTCTATGGTGGAGGCACTAGTACGGATGCACATAGATGAGCGCTTTTGAGCACACTCGCCACCTCTTGGGGATCTCGATCTAGTCTCTGCTATTTTCTCATCCCAACAACTTTTATATGTTATGGACTTTATTGAAATTCATGTTTCTGGACTTTAATCATGTATTATGATTATGTTTCGCATTAATTCCTACGTGTGATTTGCACAAATTTTTAGTTGTATTTTTATCCCTGCACTGATCTGAATGAATTATATATCGAGGGGTATTAGAGTAAAAGGGGCTGACTGCAAATGCACACCACACATTTCCGATATTTATTTGTAACAAATGTTGAAAACCATTTATCATTTTCCTTCCACTTCACAATCATGTACCACTTTGTGTTGGTCTATCACATAAAATCCCAATTAAATACATTTACGTTTTTGGTTGTAACATGACAAAATCTGAAAAAATTTCAAGGGGTATGAATACTTTTTCAAGGCACTGTAGTGTAACAGAAACAGGAGGATATGACTGTCTTGCTAGCTGAAGCTTACAATCTATTAGAACCACTGTCAAGTTTTAAAAGCTGTCTGTGTCCCAACAGAAGACAATTCCCCTCATTTCCTGTTTTTTCTGACACCAATCACCTGGACAGGAAGTAAGGAGGAATGTCCCTGATGGATACACAGACAGGAACCAAATTCTGATAGAGGTTCCAGGTTCCAACACTCCCCAACTTTCAGCCAAGCGTTTATGTGCGACATTGCAGACCAAGGTGCACATGGCCTTCCATAGGCTGAAAAGTCCTCTACCGTAATGTCATGTGGTCATTTTTAAGAGCTCAGTAGAGTATTTACAGCAGTCCATACCTGGATGGCGTGGGAGAGGCAGCCGCTCGTCCTATTGGTCAGCCCGACCGTGTTCAGCGCCTCCCTGGTGAAATCCTCTGCCGTCTTCACAAGGATGTTAGTCTTCATGTTCTCTGTCAAGTTGGTGGAGACCAGCAATGGCATCACACACTGCCAGAAAACCAAGAGACCCGTGTAAGTACATTCTGATTTCTGCATTCTCTCTTTAAAAGTGAACTATTACCTATTTTAAGTACAGTATCATTGCTATTACATTTACCCAACTTTCGCATATTTGCATGCTTGCTGTTCCATATTTTACATTTTCTAATTTATATAGAGATTTATATATTCTCCCTGTAGTGGCTATATGCATATCAGGCATTAGGATCAGAAACCTGTTAAATGGCTCTTGAGTTAAGCACAGACACTCAGACAGCATGAAAGCTTATTACTTTTATTCGGTGTGAGCAAACTGAGACTTCCACTGAAAGGGACAAATAAAGAACAGACACTGTGCTCATCTACATATGCAATATGACTGCAAATTAACAGAACTAATATCAAAGATGCTTTCAAAATAGCAAAATGAATAGTTTTTCTTTGTTAATTAATAACCTACAAAGTGCATAAAAAATACTAAATGAAATCCTTTTTTGGTGTGTCCACTGTGATATGAGGCAGCTCGGGAACGTCAGGCAGCTGAATCTGGTAAAAGCAAACAGTCCCTCAAGTAAACACAAAGAGCTTTCTTCAGCCAAAAATAAAGCAAAAAAACGTTTGCAGTTCGGGTATAAAAGGGAACACCCCCAGGCTCACCGCCAATCTCTCGGTCCCACACTGGGGTTAGGGTTCCTCCTCGTATCAGGGTGCTGGCCAGGCTGCAGGGTTCAGGAACCAGTGTCTATGTTGCCAGAGGATTTACCTTGCTTACAGCCTGTGAACCACTCCACTCCGCCTCACTGACACAGGTGCTGATCCCTTCATGCTGCCTTTCAAGATTCCCTTTGCTGTCGCTTACCCCTTCAGGACCAGAGCCCTTCTAATCAGGGTTTGGAGGTTCTTTCCTCCCAAAACTCTTCGAACTACCAAAGTTCTAAGTCCCTATTAAGAACTTATCAGTTAAGAGAGCACTGACAACCAATCTTCGCTTTCCAACCAGATTACCCTGGAACCCCTTGCCCTGCATGGGTGAGAAACCCTGAGTACTCAACCCTGTGTTTGAACTGTCTCCCAAATTTCGGGGAAATATACCTGCAGTTCAAGACACATTCCTGGTATCTTGTACACCACCCTTTGCCTTTAAAACAGCATTAGCATCTCCCACATACACCTCCATGTGGTTAAAGATTTTGCAGGTAGATTGTGATAACATGTATGTGAACCCTTATTGCCTGCTCCCACTAGCCCCTTAAGAGGTTCTTAGTGCAGGAGGCATTTCTTGGGCTTTCTGAACACGTGATCATGGTTATTGGCTGTCACAGTGATCATGTGATTGGGAGCCTGCCTTACCACCTGATTTCCATTGTGTGGAGCTGGTGGTGACAGCGTGGTCACAGTGCTGCGGGTGAACGACTGAATGCACAAGACATATGCATATATGTGGCATCACAGCATGAAGCCCGTGTCTGTGCTGCCATATTTATCTCTAGGCCTGGCAGCATGAGGTTAAAAGACAATCACTGGGCATGGTTTGGTGAACACTGTTTAGCTTTACAGCCAGATCCACAGAAATGGGGAAGGCTTAGTGACCCCTACATCCCTAATGGATACCCCATTCTCAACAAGGCTGCAAGCTGCCAGAACTTTTTGGTCCCAGCCAGGGGAAGCTCCTGCGGGCTCCCAAGACACGCAGCCAATGGTAAACTGTTTTACAGCGGAATCAATACCATGTGGAAGAGATGGCACAGATGATTCTACATTTATAGACCTAAAGATGCAGATGCCCAAAGTGACCTACCTGCAAACTATAGTTACAGACATCAAAAACACCCATTCTACAGCAATTGCTGATCTCAAGGAGGATCTAGTGGAGCTAACATGAACCCACCGTGAAGAAGTCTTCCTCAGTCTACAACAGATGGCTCCACACCACAACATCCACCTTATAGCATAGAGAAGAAATGCCAAAAACCTGGACAACACAGGATGCCATAGAAAGCCGAAGACCCAGGGTATCCTAGAGTCGGTCAAGCCAGAACAGATCCCTCAATAGCTCCAAATGCTTTCCAACAACAGAGAGAGAGCATGGAGAGCATGGAAGCCCCCATACATTTCAAATAAGCACACAGGGCCCTTCAACCCAGTAGAGGAGACTGAGATCCCCCTTCATACTTATGCCCCGTACACACGGTCGGATTTTCCGATGGAAAATGTCCGATCGGAGCGTGATGTCGGAAATTCCGACCATTTGTGGGCTCCATCGGACATTTTCCATCGGATTTTCCGACACACAAAGTTGGAGAGCAGGAGATAAAATTTTCCGACAATAAAATCCGTTGTCGGAAATTCCGATCGTGTGTACACAAATCCGACGGACAAAGTGCCACGCATGCTCAGAATAAATAAAGAGATGAAAGCTATTGGCCACTGCCCTGTTTATAGTCCCGACGTATGTGTTTTACGTCACCGCGTTTAGAACGATCGAATTTTCCGACAACTTTGTGTGACCGTGTGTATGCAAGACAAGTTTGAGCCAACATCCGTCGGAAAAAATACTAGGATTTTGTTGTCGGAATGTCCAAACAAAGTCCGACCGTGTGTACGGGGCAATAGTGTGCTGCTTTGTCTACAAACAATACTCTAGTAGGCACTGATGTGAATATTAAGGGGGACTGCAAGCAAAAATAAAAGATGTGAGGTCCCCCCAAACTCTATACCAGATCCTTCAGGTTTAGTATGGTTTTTGAAGGGGAAATCCCATACAAAAGTCAAGAAAAAAAGTGAGGTCCCAGCCAATAATCCATACCAGACCATTAAGTGAGCATGCAGCCTGGCAGGCCAGGAAAGGGAAGGAGAGACCAGCATGCAGCCCTCATAGGGAATTTCATTATACTAGCATGCTTTCGTTGGTTTGCAGGACTGAGAACTGCAAAAAAGACGAAGGGAAGTCTTCCTTGAATATTACTATCCAAGAAAATGGATGGTTCCCATTGGTATAGAATGCCCTCTCTCCTTCATAAATTCTATCCTTCAGTATCAAATAGATGTTGGCATTGCCTGGTTGATGAGAGTTTATTCCTGCATATCTGGTGGCAATGCTTGATACTTCAAGTATGTTGGCAAAGGGTACACCAGATTGTACGCAAAGGTTACCATCTATACTCTGGACTTCACTCCCTCGCAATATCTGCTTTACCAAACCTCCCTTCCATTGAAAACACTGCCTGAAGTCCCTGGACATACACTTGGCAAATGCTGCCAGAATCTGCATCCCCACACACTGGAGAAGAACTTCAGTGCCCTCCCTAAAAGAGTGGTTCACAAGGTTGGATATGGTCTTGGAAATGGAACTGCTGATCTATACGGCACAGGATAAGCTTACGGATTTTATTAACACATGGGTGTGCTGGATCCACTTCAAATCGAATCCAGATTATGCCACCATTACAGTGGGTCTACCTGTGGACTTTAAGATACTTTGAAAAACAAAGTGGACTTGGTTATGTGCTGAGGCGGGAAGAACTTGTGGCTGGGTGTGTTTACTCCTTTTCCACTTACCTTAAATCCCCATGTATTTCTTTCCTCTCCCCCCTGTTCTCTCCTTCCTATATCTCCCCTTCATATCCTCTCTTTTATTCTTCCTTGATTCCTTTTTCCTGTTCTTGTTCTGTCTCTTGTCCTATTTTCCAACCACATTTGCACCCACAAGTACTATGTTATGTTAATTCAGGATTTCTTTTATTAATATGAAATGTTTTTCATGACTACCACTGTACATTCACTTGCATTGTGCATTGCGATGTAGGTCTTTTTGCTTTTAGAAATGCCTAATAAATATTGTGGGAAAAAAACACACAGGAAGGTCTTACTCCATCAACAAGATCTCTAACTAATTTCAAAGAAGGCCAATGTGTGCAGATGTACTGTTCAAACTCTCCTGCGGAACCACAAAAGCACTGAGGGCCGAAAATGCAGTGGTCGCCCCAAGCAAAATGAATGCAGCAGCAGATTAGAGACAGAAAGACATATTTAAGACACATCATGCTTTCCCTTGCAAACAGAAGATGTCCAGTGGCAGCATCAACCTGGCAGAAGCCAGTGGGACCCAAGCACACCTATTTACAGTCCGGAGGAGTCTGGTTCATTGAAGACCTGAAGCAAAAAATGCATTTACGCAAAATGGAAACAAGGCTAAGGGACTCGCCAATGCAGTAAAACACAAGAACTGGTGTGCAGAAAAACAGCAATAGATACTCTGGCCTGATGAGTCCAGATCTAAAATATCTGGCTGTAAGAGAAGCAGTTAACTGAAGGTCTGGAAAGTGGTACAAGAATGAGTGTCTGCAGGCAACAAAGCACGGTGGAGGTTCCTTGTAGGTTTAGGGTTGTGTTTCTACACATGGATTTGGCCAGAATCATTGGCCTTCTCAATGGTGAGAAGTACAGGTGAATACTTATCCATCATGCAATACTACCAGGTAGGTGTCTGATTAGTCCCAAATTCATTCTGCAGAAGCACGATGACCCCAAACCTACAACCAATGCCTTAAAGAAGAGCAAGAAGTCCTGGAAGAGATGGTATGGACCCCAGGGAGATCTCAATGTTATTGAGCCTATCCAGAATTGCAATCACCCCAACATGCAGTCAAAGTCATAAGGTTCAATCTTAAGTGAAGAACAAGCAGTCCCAGAAGAGACAGACAATCCCAGAAAACTCTGATCGCAATATCATTGAGTCTGTCTAGAATTACATGAAGACACAGAAGCAACTGGGACATCCAAAATCCACAGAAGATCCGTTGTTAGTTCTAGATGTTTACAACAACCTACCTGCTGAGTTCCTTTAAAAACGTGTGCACCTTGGAGAACTGATGATGCTTTTCAAGGCTAATGGTTAAAACCTGCTCAGTATTTGAGCAACATGAACAGTCCTTCCCTATTTTTATTAACAGGGAGGTGTTAAATCTCATCTCTGGACAAATGTGGCATCACTTCTTACCATATGGCAAGTCAAATGGGTAGACTAAAACATGCCTTTTTATACATGAACACTGCAGAGCAGATTTTTTTTTTCTCATGTCTATTTTCTTTCTATAGGCAAAACTTTTGTTTTTTCATTTTGGGGAGAGCAAGGGAAGGTTATAAACCCCTATCAGATTTGTTTTCACCATCTGGATCCATTACGGGGATTTCCCTTTACTTCCTGTCTCATAGCCAAACAGAAGGAAATCCCTGCACATTAAGGGAATTCCTTGGGGACCCCCCAGGTCCCCATTGGAAGATTTCCCCACTATTACTTTTCTGGGGACAAGCCAAAATTTGGGATTTACTTTCACTTTCAATTATAATGGTAAACAGGACAAAGAGAGAGGGTGAATCTCCTAAACGGGGCCACAGACAGCAATAAAAACTAACAAACATTGTAACCCCTCTCTAGTCTATCCAAAACTAAAAAGAAAGTTATGCCTTTAGGTATGCTTTAAAGCTGAACCATAGCAATAACAACAACATCTGAGATACCCTTCCAATCCCTGAGAGATCAGAGGGATTTCCGGAAAGTTCCTTAAAGTGGTGTTCCGGCCGAAATGATACTTTTTAAATAAAAATACCCCTATAATACACAAGCTTAATGTATTCTAGTAAAGTTAGTCTGTAAACTAAGGTCTGTTTTGTTAGTTTATAGCAGTAGTTTGTTATTTTATAAACTTGCAACAGGCCGTGGCCATCTTAAGTGTGGGCATCTGAAGCCAGATTATATTTCTTCCTGGATCTCATCCTTGCAGATCTTGCACATGCTCAGTGGAGCACAAGCAGTGTAATAGGTTTCAGGTCAGGTTTCCATAGCAACGGCAGTGTCAGAGGAAGTTGCCGCCCCTTCCCAGAAGGCATTGCAAACAGGAAATGATGCGATGGGCCACGGCCAGGGAGGAGGAAGTGAAAAATGAATACAACAGATATACAGTAGGTGCTGAGAAATTTTTTTTTTAAATATCCAATTCGTTTACAGTGCACAGTTTAGTGAGGGATGCTGAAGAGTTGTAAACGTGGGTGGAACTCCACTTTAATGTGACCTCAGACTGTGGAGTGATGCTTTGGTTGGTGGTGTGTTAAACTCCCCCCCCCATTGCGCTCAGCATGCAAAACCGCTTGCCAAATGCAGCCCATTCATCTGAACGGGGCTTCATCTCAAGTGTCATGCAAACATATGCAATGCAGTGGTTTGGTGTGGGTTTTTTAGGGGTTAAAAACAGGCAGTGAGGATGCAACATTACGCCTGCTCACCTTTTAAATGCCTTCTGAAGAGCAATCCTCCACGGATCACTCTTCAGATTGAGCCCTTTAAATGTCTCTTAAGCCAAAGAAAAAAATATTGCAGCTTACCAGTCCTTAGATGTGGTGGCTGCATTGATTTTATTTTATTTTTTTAGGGTTTTTGTCTTTTATTTTTACCTGCTGATCCTGACAGTAACTCATTTCCTGTCGTAGGTTGTCAATGCTCATTCACCACCAGATCTATGGAGAAAGCTGTGTTGTCACTCTAGGACAGGAAGTGTGTTAGAACTACAGAACAACTCCCCATCTCCTCATCCCGCGACATAGTGGGAGGCGGTCTGAAGTCCACGGAGATAGACTGGAATAATGCTAACTGATAAGAATGCGGCACAGGATTTCTCAGTTCACAAGATTTCTGGCAGGATCGACAGTTTTTTTTGTACTTTCTGAACAGATAACAAAACACTTTCAATGTATATTTATCAAAAGGAAGCAAATAAGAGAAGTCCATTGTTAGGGTCTGCACACCCTTTAAAACTTAGGGTTGGTGCAGGGGATGGAGAGTGCAAACATATTTTATTTTATATATTTTGCTTTATTACTGTTATTATAATAAGAGCAGAGATATACAGTGCCTTGAAAAAGTATTCATACCCCCTGACATTTTCCACATTTTGTCGTGTTACAACCAAAAACATAAATGTATTTTATTGGGATTTATGTGATAGACCAACACAAAGTGGCACATAATTGTGAAGTGGAAGGAAAATGATAAATGGTTTTCAACATTTTTTTACAAATAAATATGTGAAAAGTGTGGGGTACATTTGTATTCAGCCCCCCTGAGTCAATACTTTGTAGAACCACCTTTCACTGCAATTACAGCTACAAGTCTTTTTGGGGATGTCTCTACCAGATTTGCACATCTAGAGGGTGACATTTTTTGCCCATTCTTCTTTGCAAAATATCTCAAGCTCTGTCAAATTGGATGAAGATCGTCTGTGAAAAGCAATTTTCAAGTCTTGCCACAGATTCTCAATGGGATTTAGGTCTGGACTTTGACTGAGCCATTCTAACACATGAATATGCTTTGATCTAAACCATTCCATTGTAGCTCTGGCTATATGTTTAGGGTCGTTGTCCTGCTGGAAGGTGAACCTCCGCCCCAGTCTCAAGTCTTTTGCAGACTCTAATGCCGCGTACACACAAGCGGAATTTCCGTTGGAAAAAATTTGGGTGGTTTTTCAGACGGAATTCTGCTCAAGCTTGGTTTGCATACGCATGGTCACACCAAAGTTCGCTGAACTTTCGACCGTCAAGAACGCGGTGACGTACAACACTACAGCAAGCCGAAAAAATGAAGTTCAATGCTTCCGAGCATGCGTCAAATTGTTTCCGAGCATGCGTAGGAATTATGCGCGTCAGGATTGGTACAAACGACCGAAATATTGAGAACATGCTCTCAATCTTTTGCTGGCTGGAATACCACCAGCAAAAGTCAGATGGAGCATACACACGGTCGCATTTTCTGACCAACATCTCTCATCGGTCTTTTGCTGGCCGCATTTCCGATCATGTATACGCGGCATTACAGGTTTTCTTCTAAGATTGCCCTGTATTTGGCTCCATCCATCTTCCCATCAACTCTGACCAGCTTCCCTGTCCCTGCTGAAGAAAAGCATCCCCACAACATGATGCTGCCACCACCATGTTTCACGGTGGGGATGGTGTGTTCAGGGTGATGTGCAGTGTTAGTTTACTGCCACACATAGGGGGTCATTTACTATAGCGCCAAAAAATTCTCCTGCAGTACCAAAAAATAACTCTCAAAAAAGGCCAGGAAGACTTCAACTCTCAGAAAGTCAGCGCTAATGCAAATGGAAAGCAGCGCTATTGCGGCAATAATGCCTGTCAGATCACATATGCTGGAATAGTGGAAGTTAGTGGGACTCGAACCTGCAAAATCCAAAGTTCTCACTGAAGGCTTATATGCAAGTTCTTTGCCATAAAAAGTGTTTGGGGACCCGGGTTCTGCCCCAGGGGACATGGATCAATGCCAATTTTTTTTTTAAAAACGGCCGTTTTTTCGGGAGCAGTGATTTTAATAATGCTTTGAGTGAAACAATAAAAGTGTAATATTCCTTTAAATTTCGTACCTGGGGGGTGTCTATAGTATGCCTGTAAAGGGGCGCATGTTTCCCGAGTTTAGAACAGTCTGACAGCAAAATGACATTTGAAAGGAAAAAAGTTATTTAAAACTACTCGCGGCTATACTGAATTGCAATAAAAAATTGATTCACCACAAACTCGCTCCTAGTGAACTCAAAATAGCAGCGCTAAAAGTGATCCCTAATCAATTAATAAGGTGTCGTGAAGAGTGATGAGCCGATGTATCAACCTGTGCAATGATTACATCACGTCCTCATCCTTCATCATTAATGTGCATACAATGACATACTCAAAAAAATCACAAACAAATGGTGCATATACACCAATTAAGTGAATAACGTATCTGTGCACATACAAATATAATGTGAGAATTATAACTGAGAGCCACTGTGAATTAACTCGCAAAAAAAATAAAATAAATTAAATCTATAAAGTGTGTCCACAAACAATCCAAAAGTAAAATAGTCCAAAACAAAATCCGTGACGTGTTGTAGTGCAAATCTTCTACTTAAATGAATCTTCCACCGCACCTCTGTGACTGTGAGTCCACTCCCCTTAAGTGAATGCACTCACCAGCTCCTTTTGCCCACACTCTCGTGTCAGGGCCAACAAGCTTTTATCCCACACTCACAAGGGATAAGATTGATCTTCAGTGGTAAACCTGTACACCTTTACTTCTCCAAAGTGTAATGCCCAAGAGCTCTCTCCACATGAAAAAAGAAAAATAATCCAATGGTGCAATAACGTAATAAAATTTATTAAAAATCAAAAAGCCCCTTCACCATTGCACTCACATCTTTAAAATTCACTGCAGGCTTAACAGTAACACAGCACAGCAAGTTGTCACAGCATAACACAATAAAGTAAGTAAACCAGTGTGTGATGGTCACGGCGGACCCAGGTACTGCGCTTCTCAAAATACCCGTCTCACCCGATCCCTGGTGTAGATGTGACCGGCTTCCACCTATCCTCGTATGGCGCTCCCTGTCACAGCGTCCTACGTCACTCAAAAACGATTGCCGTGTAGCCACGCCCCGACATGTTTCGTCATAAAGACTTAGTCATGGGATTGGCTACACGGCACGGCAATCAATCTTTTATACCCATAGCTTCCGATCCGAGCGGAAGACCCATAACTGCGCCTGCGCGCTTTCAGTGTTTGATCCGAGCGGAGATCGCAATACTGCGCATGCGCGTTCCCTGTGTCCCCGCTCGCACCATTTCACACTGCTACTATATAACAAAGTACACATTGTGCTTGTGACAGTCACATCATTACAAATATCGGAACTGTTTCATCCTATAATGTTTCTCCCGATGTTGTACCTCACATTAATACTGTTCTAAAAATATTTCACCTCCACGTGAGACAACGGGCTGATTCTCCCATATATATATAAATAAAAACTCCATAAAAAGTTCCTTGAACATCACAGTGATATATAAGAGAGCTGCTTTGGTAAATCATAATGTTGAATATAAAAACAGTCAACTAATACCATCCTATCATCGAGCAGATATATAACGCTAACCCAACCTATAACTCATATCTTCCCCTAAACCATGGATAAAATATTAAACAGGACTAAGTCTAACAATACCTTTATCTCACAGTCTAAACATGAGCCCTCACTGCAACACCATCAAACTAAAAAAGACAAATATAAAAAAAAAAAAAAAAAAAAAAAAAAAAAAAAAAAAAAAAAAAAATAAAAAAAAAAAAAAAAAAAAAAAAATTGGATAAAGAGTAAGATAGAAAAAATAATAATAATAAAAATAAAAATAAAAATAAAAATAAAAATAAATATAAATATAAAATAAATAATAAAATTAAACAAAAAATAAATATAAATATAAATAAAATTAAAATTAAAATTAAAAAATTGAATTTAATAGTCGTTGATGAAGCAGTTGAGGTCCAACTCTATGTTAAGGCCCCTCGGAAATAGGCACCTGAGCAGGAATATCCATCGGGTCTCTCGTTGGGACAAGTCCCTCACCCGATTTGACCCTCTCCAGGAAGGGTAAACTATGTCAATCCCACAAAACTGGAGAAGAGTAGGGTCCTGATCATGTTTCTCTTTAAAGTGGAGGGACACGCTGTGATATTTATATCCATTCCTAATATTGGACATATGTTCAGAGATCCGCACCCTTAGGAGTCGCTTGGTGCGTCCAACATAAAACAGGCCGCAGGGGCACCACATTAAATAAACCACAAACGATGAGTTACATGTAATAAACTCCCTTATTTTAAAGGTCTCGTTTTCGTGGTTGGTGATACTCTTCATTCCTCGGTTACTTATTCTGGCTGTTTTGCAGCATATACACTTCCTACATGGGAAAAACCCATTTAACTCTATCTTTATAGACTGGCGCCCAGGGGGATCAAGGATCTTTCTCACCACCCTATCTCCAAAGCTGGGGGCCCTTCTATAGATAAACTTAGGGCGTTCAGGTAGAACCTCCCCCAAATGGCGGTCTCTCCCCAGAATATACCAATATTTCTTGAAGATATCTTCAATTTCTTTGTATTGACAATGAAAATTCGAGATGAATCCCCACTGTTGTTCATTAGAGGTGCATAATTCTCTTTTTTTGCTTTTTAAGCACTCTTCTCTTGGGACATTGGCTACCTGTTCTATGACACTGTCTAAGGATCCTTCAGAGTATCCCTTTTGCATGAATCTCTCCTTTAATATATTGGCCTGTGCATAGTATTTTTCCTGTTCTGAACAGTTCCGACGGACCCTCAACATCTGACCCTTTGGTATATTCTTTATCCAAGCCGGGTGATGTCCACTCCGGATGGACAAAAAACTGTTGCGGTCAGTCGGTTTAAAAAATACATACGTGCTTAGAGAGTTTCCTCTTTTCTCAATAGTTACATCGAGAAAATTCACACTCATGTCACTCACTTGTGCCTCCAATTTTATGTTATTCCCATTAGTGTTAAGGTAACTCAAGAATTCATCCAAAGACTCCCTAGAACCCTCCCAAATCAATAGGAGGTCATCTATGAATCTTCGATAAAGTCTGAGTTGAGGTAATTGTTTGCTAAATATAAATCTGTCCTCCCACTCTGCCATGAACAGGTTGGCGAGGCTAGGGGCATACTTAGCTCCCATAGCCACGCCAACCTGCTGAGAGAAGAAGTGACCATTCCACCAAAAATAATTATGTGACATGCAGAAGGTCAGGGCATGGCCCAAAAAACGCTTCTGCATGTCAGGAATGTCCTCTCTCCTGCTTAATGCCCAATTCAATGACAAGGAGGCGTCCTCATGCTGAATGACCGTATAGAGGGAGGCCACATCGGCCGTGACCAAATAGGTCTCGGTGATGGGATTAAGACACACCTCACTCAAATGTTGGAGGAGGTCAGAGGTGTCTTTAAGATATGCCTTCGTGATTTTCACACTGGGCTGGAGGAATTTATCTAAATATTCTCCAAGCCGCGCTGTTACTGATCCTATCCCATTCACGATGGGTCGTGCTGGGGGTACTTTGGCATCCTTGTGGATTTTAGGTAACGTGTAGATTACTGGAATCCTACACGCACTTGGTACCAGATATCTTCTTTCTTTCCCATTCAAAGCGCCTGTGTCATACCCCCAGTCCACCAATAAACTTAGTTGGTGCTTATATTTCTCCGTGGGATCACTAGTCAATCTCTCATATGTTGAACGATCGCTTAGCATCTTGGTGAGTTGTTCCTGATAAAACATTTTATCCATAATAACGACCCCCCCTCCCTTGTCCGCTGGGCGTACAATAATGTTATTCCTTTTTTCCAGAGAGCGAATACCATCCTCAATATATTTTGGGTTGATATTATCTTTTACAGTCAATTGTTCTATATCATTTAGCACCAAATTTTTAAACACCTCTATACAATGATTGCCAGAGTTTTGGGGGTTAAATACGGACTTATTCTTTAAGCCACTATCCACTTTCCTCACAGATGAAACTAGGTCACTCCTAGGGGCCAGCGGGTGGCTCAAAAAATATTTTTTGAGGTTCAAAGTCCGTATAAATTTGTGTGTGTCGATGTACACCTCAAATTTATTAAGTGTTTTTTTGGGCGCACATTTAAGGCCCAAATTTAGTATATTCTGTTCTTTTGGATTTAATTTCACCTTACTTAAATTATATATGCCAGTATTTATGTGTCCCTTAACCTTTTTCTTGGATTGTCTACGTTGTCCTGCTCGACAGCCCCTTCGTTTCTTAGTGGTGGTCCCATTTCCCTGTTCACATGTTGCTGTGGGCCATTCCTCCCTCCCTTGTTGTTCATCGGGTGGTTCTTTCCTCTCGGTGTCCCCCCTCCCCTCCCCCTCCTCCCTCGCTGTCCTAAAAAAGATCCAGGGCCCTGTTGATAGTGGTATTGTCCCTGATAATCCTCGTCCAGGGGGAGATATCTATTGTATAAGGGGGTAGGATATCTGCCCTCCCCATGATTTTGAGGGGGGTAATTTTGATATACCCCATGACCCTGGGATGGGGCACCTCCTCCAGGATAATTCATTCCATATGACTGGGGTTCCCGCCAATCCCCCTGATTCGGGTAATATTGATAATTCCCTCTCCAGGGTGGGGTTGGCCTAGGTGAGTAGTGGTGATCATTATATTGATTATCTCTTTGTTGTAGAGAAGCATTGTTAGATGCTTGTTCACTCCCACTTTGTTCACCTCTACCTGTGCCACTCTTCGCCCTCACTCTTTTATTTTGATCAGTTTTAGGGTCAGTGGTTATATGCATATTGTTTTTATCCTGCACAGAGACCTCCCTGGTTTTCCCAACAGGGTTCTGCCATGCATAGATTTTATTATTTTTGAAATCTGCTGCGTCCCTATTATATTTCCTAACTTTTTTCTTTTGTGTCTCTCTATCCACCTTTTCAAGCTTTCTTTTCATAGTGTTATTGAATTCTTTGAGTTGATTAGACTCATTCATAGGTTCTAATTTGTTGCGTAGCGTATTAATCTGCTCATTAATCCTACTTAATTTTTTCTGTTTCCTACTTAATACTAGGTCTTGCAACTCCCTTCCTACTCTATTAAAAAATTCTAACCATTCATCCATAAAACATTGGTCATCAAGACCATCCTGGGGGGGAATGTCCCACCTCAGGCTCCTAAAAATCAGTTTTTCTTTCTGATAATGATTAAAAGTGAACACATCCCACCAGGTTTTCACCTGTTTTTCCAATAAGTTTTCTAAATTCTTTAACATGCCGGAGATATCTTCCTCATAATCCGTCATTTCAGAATTAGCTGAGAAGATATTATCCGGATTCATCTGTCTGTTATTGAGAAAGTTAAGAACTTCCATGGCTGCACGCGTTTAAATAAATGAAGATAATATAAAAAATCAGATGTATAAAAAAATCCGCCCACTCATACACCCAAAAACGCTGCGCTGATGGCAAAAACCTAAATCTGAGCTGCTGCTTGAATGATAAGTATACAGTAAAAAATTGATTCACCACAAACTCGCTCCTAGTGAACTCAAAATAGCAGCGCTAAAAGTGATCCCTAATCAATTAATAAGGTGTCGTGAAGAGTGATGAGCCGATGTATCAACCTGTGCAATGATTACATCACGTCCTCATCCTTCATCATTAATGTGCATACAATGACATACTCAAAAAAATCACAAACAAATGGTGCATATACACCAATTAAGTGAATAACGTATCTGTGCACATACAAATATAATGTGAGAATTATAACTGAGAGCCACTGTGAATTAACTCGCAAAAAAAATAAAATAAATTAAATCTATAAAGTGTGTCCACAAACAATCCAAAAGTAAAATAGTCCAAAACAAAATCCGTGACGTGTTGTAGTGCAAATCTTCTACTTAAATGAATCTTCCACCGCACCTCTGTGACTGTGAGTCCACTCCCCTTAAGTGAATGCACTCACCAGCTCCTTTTGCCCACACTCTCGTGTCAGGGCCAACAAGCTTTTATCCCACACTCACAAGGGATAAGATTGATCTTCAGTGGTAAACCTGTACACCTTTACTTCTCCAAAGTGTAATGCCCAAGAGCTCTCTCCACATGAAAAAAGAAAAATAATCCAATGGTGCAATAACGTAATAAAATTTATTAAAAATCAAAAAGCCCCTTCACCATTGCACTCACATCTTTAAAATTCACTGCAGGCTTAACAGTAACACAGCACAGCAAGTTGTCACAGCATAACACAATAAAGTAAGTAAACCAGTGTGTGATGGTCACGGCGGACCCAGGTACTGCGCTTCTCAAAATACCCGTCTCACCCGATCCCTGGTGTAGATGTGACCGGCTTCCACCTATCCTCGTATGGCGCTCCCTGTCACAGCGTCCTACGTCACTCAAAAACGATTGCCGTGTAGCCACGCCCCGACATGTTTCGTCATAAAGACTTAGTCATGGGATTGGCTACACGGCACGGCAATCAATCTTTTATACCCATAGCTTCCGATCCGAGCGGAAGACCCATAACTGCGCCTGCGCGCTTTCAGTGTTTGATCCGAGCGGAGATCGCAATACTGCGCATGCGCGTTCCCTGTGTCCCCGCTCGCACCATTTCACACTGCTACTATATAACAAAGTACACATTGTGCTTGTGACAGTCACATCATTACAAATATCGGAACTGTTTCATCCTATAATGTTTCTCCCGATGTTGTACCTCACATTAATACTGTTCTAAAAATATTTCACCTCCACGTGAGACAACGGGCTGATTCTCCCATATATATATAAATAAAAACTCCATAAAAAGTTCCTTGAACATCACAGTGATATATAAGAGAGCTGCTTTGGTAAATCATAATGTTGAATATAAAAACAGTCAACTAATACCATCCTATCATCGAGCAGATATATAACGCTAACCCAACCTATAACTCATATCTTCCCCTAAACCATGGATAAAATATTAAACAGGACTAAGTCTAACAATACCTTTATCTCACAGTCTAAACATGAGCCCTCACTGCAACACCATCAAACTAAAAAAGACAAATATAAAAAAAAAAAAAAAAAAAAAAAAAAAAAAAATTGGATAAAGAGTAAGATAGAAAAAATAATAATAATAAAAATAAAAATAAAAATAAAAATAAAAATAAATATAAATATAAAATAAATAATAAAATTAAACAAAAAATAAATATAAATATAAATAAAATTAAAATTAAAATTAAAAAATTGAATTTAATAGTCGTTGATGAAGCAGTTGAGGTCCAACTCTATGTTAAGGCCCCTCGGAAATAGGCACCTGAGCAGGAATATCCATCGGGTCTCTCGTTGGGACAAGTCCCTCACCCGATTTGACCCTCTCCAGGAAGGGTAAACTATGTCAATCCCACAAAACTGGAGAAGAGTAGGGTCCTGATCATGTTTCTCTTTAAAATGGAGGGACACGCTGTGATATTTATATCCATTCCTAATATTGGACATATGTTCAGAGATCCGCACCCTTAGGAGTCGCTTGGTGCGTCCAACATAAAACAGGCCGCAGGGGCACCACATTAAATAAACCACAAACGATGAGTTACATGTAATAAACTCCCTTATTTTAAAGGTCTCGTTTTCGTGGTTGGTGATACTCTTCATTCCTCGGTTACTTATTCTGGCTGTTTTGCAGCATATACACTTCCTACATGGGAAAAACCCATTTAACTCTATCTTTATAGACTGGCGCCCAGGGGGATCAAGGATCTTTCTCACCACCCTATCTCCAAAGCTGGGGGCCCTTCTATAGATAAACTTAGGGCGTTCAGGTAGAACCTCCCCCAAATGGCGGTCTCTCCCCAGAATATACCAATATTTCTTGAAGATATCTTCAATTTCTTTGTATTGACAATGAAAATTCGAGATGAATCCCCACTGTTGTTCATTAGAGGTGCATAATTCTCTTTTTTTGCTTTTTAAGCACTCTTCTCTTGGGACATTGGCTACCTGTTCTATGACACTGTCTAAGGATCCTTCAGAGTATCCCTTTTGCATGAATCTCTCCTTTAATATATTGGCCTGTGCATAGTATTTTTCCTGTTCTGAACAGTTCCGACGGACCCTCAACATCTGACCCTTTGGTATATTCTTTATCCAAGCCGGGTGATGTCCACTCCGGATGGACAAAAAACTGTTGCGGTCAGTCGGTTTAAAAAATACATACGTGCTTAGAGAGTTTCCTCTTTTCTCAATAGTTACATCGAGAAAATTCACACTCATGTCACTCACTTGTGCCTCCAATTTTATGTTATTCCCATTAGTGTTAAGGTAACTCAAGAATTCATCCAAAGACTCCCTAGAACCCTCCCAAATCAATAGGAGGTCATCTATGAATCTTCGATAAAGTCTGAGTTGAGGTAATTGTTTGCTAAATATAAATCTGTCCTCCCACTCTGCCATGAACAGGTTGGCGAGGCTAGGGGCATACTTAGCTCCCATAGCCACGCCAACCTGCTGAGAGAAGAAGTGACCATTCCACCAAAAATAATTATGTGACATGCAGAAGGTCAGGGCATGGCCCAAAAAACGCTTCTGCATGTCAGGAATGTCCTCTCTCCTGCTTAATGCCCAATTCAATGACAAGGAGGCGTCCTCATGCTGAATGACCGTATAGAGGGAGGCCACAGTTCATTGATAAAAACTGCATGGGAATTCCCCAAAGGGGAACCCCGAACCAAAATTAGAAAAAAAATGACGTGGGGGTCCCCCTAAATTCCATACCAGGCCCTTCAGGTCTGGTATGGATAATAAGGGGAACCCTGGCCAAAATTTTAAAAAAAAATTGGCGTGGGGTACCCCCAAAAATCCATACCAGACCCTTATCCGAGCACGCAACCTGGCAGGCCGCAGGAAAAGAGGGGGGACGAGAGAGCGCCCCCCCCCTCCTGAACCGTACCAGGCCACATGCCCTCTACATTGGGAGGGTGCTTTGGGGGTAGCCCCCCAAAGCACCTTGTCCCCATGTTGATGAGGACAAGGGCCTCATCCCCACAACCCTGGCCCGGTGGTTGTGGGGGTCTGCGGGCAGGGGGCTTATCAAAATCTGGAAGCCCCCTTTAACAAGGGGACCCCCAGATCCCGGCCCTCCCCCCTGTGTGAAATGGTAAGGGGATACAAAAGTACCCCTACCATTTCACCAAAAAAATGTCAAAAATGTTAAAAATGACAAGAGACAGTTTTTGACAATTCTTTTATTTAAATGCTTCTTCTTTCTTCTATTTTCTATCTTCTTTCATCTATCTTCCTTCGGTTTCTTCCTCCATCTTCTTCTTCTTCTGGTTCTTGTTCTTCTGGTTCTTCTTGTTCTTCTGGTTCTTCATCCGGTCTTCTCGTCCGGCATCTTCCTCAGCTGCGCCGTCTTCACTTCATCTTCTTTCCTCGGGCCGCTCCGCATCCACGATTGGATGGGAGGCTCCCGCTGTGTGACGCTTCTCCTCTTCTGACAGTTCTTAAATAACAGAAGGCGGGTGACCCCGCCCCCCTCTGACGCAGGGTGGGTGACCCCGCCCCCTCTGACATCACGGGGAATGCCACAGGGAAGTCCCCGTGCGTCAGAGGGGGCGGGGTCACCCACCCTGCGTCAGAGGGGGGCGGGGTCACCCGCCCTCTGTTATTTAAGAACTGTCAGAAGAGGAGAAGCGTCACACAGCGGGAGCCTCCCATCCAATCGTGGATGCGGAGCGGCCCGAGGAAAGAAGATGAAGTGAAGATGGCGCCGCTGAGGAAGATGCCGGACAAGAAGACTGGATGAAGAACCAGAAGAACAAGAAGAACCAGAAGAACAAGAAGATGGAGGAAGAAACCATAGGGAAGATAGAAGAAAGAAGATAGAAAATAGAAGAAAGAAGAAGCATTTAAATAAAGGAATTGTCAAAAACTGTCTCTTGTCATTTTTAACATTTTTGACATTTTTTTGGTGAAATGGTAGGGGTAATTTTGTATCCCCCTACCATTTCACACAGGGGGGGGGCCGGGATCTGGGGGCCCTCTTGTTAAAGGGGGCTTCCAGATTCCGATAAGCCCCCTGCCCGCAGACCCCCACAACCACCGGGCCAGGGTTGTGGGGATGAGGCCCTTGTCCTCATCAACATGGGGACAAGGTGCTTTGGGGGGCTACCCCCAAAGCACCCTCCCAATGTTGAGGGCATGTGGCCTGGTACAGTTCAGGAGGGGGGGGCGCTCTCTCGTCCCCCCCTCTTTTCCTGCGGCCTGCCAGGTTGCGTGCTCGGATAAGGGTCTGGTATGGATTTTTGGGGGTACCCCACGCCATTTTTTTTTTAACTTTTGGCGCGGGGTTCCCCTTAAAATCCATACCAGACCTGAAGGGTCTGGTATGGATTTTGAGGGGGACCCCACGCCAATTTTTTTTTTTTTTAATTTTGGCCGGGGTTCCCCTTAATATCCATACCAGACCTGAAGGGCCTGGTATGGAATTTAGGGGGACCCCCACATAATTTTTTTAAAAATTTTGGTTCGGGGTTCCCCTTTGGGGAATTCCCATGCCGTTTTTATCAATGAACTTTTATGTGTATTGTCGGGCTGGTGTTCTGCCGAGAAAGTTCCTCTCGGCGGATAAGGACCCCCCTCTACTGCGCAGGCGCAGCGCCTGCGCAGTAGGAGCCGGCGGAAATAGCCGAAGCGAAATAGAGAAGAAATCAGCTGTACACGGCGCCTGTAAGAGGGTCCCCCGCGGGCTCGCTTCGCTCGCCACGCTTCGGGCACGGCCTCGCTTTGCTCGGCACTTTTTTATGCCCCCTCTAGGTCCACTTGGATGGTGGGGCTTCAGCCTGGACCCAGGGCGCAGGCGCCGTGTACAGATGATTGAAGATTTTCATCTTTGGCTATTTTCGGCGGCTGCTAGTCGTTGGTACTGCGCAAGCGCAGCACTTGCGCAGTACAGGGGGGACCTTATCCGCCGAGGGAACTTTCTCGGCAAGACACCGGCGATTCAGTATAGCCGCGAGTAGTTTTAAATTACTTTTTTCCTTTTAAATGTCATTTTGCTGTTAGACTGTACTAAACACGGGAAACATGCGCCCCTTTACAGGCATACTATAGACACCCCCAGGTACAAAATTTAAAGGAACATTACACTTTTATTGTTTCACTTTAAGCATTATTAAAATCACTGCTCCCGAAAAAACAGCCATTTTTAAAACTTTTTTGCATTGATACATGTCCTCTGGGGCAGGACCCAGGTCCCTAAACACTTTTTATGACAATACCATGCATATAAGCCTTTAAAATTAGCACTTTTGATTATTCATGTTCGTGTCCCATAGACTTTAACCACTTGCCTACCACTTGCCTACCAGGCTAATTCTGACATTTCTCTCTTACATGTAAAAATCATAATTTTTTGGCTAGAAAATTACATAGAACCCCCAAATTTAGCAGAGACCCTAGAGAATACAATGGCGGTCATTGCAACTTTTTATCTAGCACGGCAATTTTTCGAATGCGTTTTTTTGGGAAAAAAAACAGTTTTGGGCTTTAAAAAAAAAAAACAAGAAAGTTAGCCCAATGTTTTTGCATAATGTGAAAGATGAAGTTACGCCAAGTAAATAGATACCCAACATGTCACGCTTCAAAATTGCACACGCTCGTGGAATGGCGCCAAACTTCGCTATTTGAAAATCCCCTTAGGCGACGCTTTAACATTTTTTACTGGTTACATGTTTTGAGTTACAGAGGAGGTCCAGGACCAAAATTATTGCTCTCGCTCTAACGTTCGCGGCGACACCTCACATGTGTGGTTTGAACAACATTTTCATATGTGGGCGGGACTTATGTATGCGCTCGCTTCTGCATGTGAGCTCACAGGGACAGGGGCACTTTAAAAGTTTTTTTTTTTTTTTTATTGTTAATTTTACTTTTTTTATTTTAGCTTGACACTTTTTTTTCCAAAAAAAATTTTTTTGATCACTTTTGTTTCTATTACAAGGAATGTAAACATCCCTTGTACTAGGAATAAGCATGACAGGTGCTCTGTACAGTGAGATGTGGGGTAAATAAGACCCCACATCTCACCTCTAGGCTTAGAAGCCTGAAAAAAAACAAAAAAAAAAAACGATCTCTGCTTCCCAGCCGAAGCGGTGCCGTATTTTTTTTAATACAGAGGCCGGGCGTGACGTCATAACATCACGCCCGGCCTCCGAACGATCATAGAGATTCCGGCGACCATCTGGTCCACCAGAAATCTCTATGCTAAACATCCGGGGCTGGCGGATCCTGTGACCGACTCACCGATCGTAGCGGTAAGTCGGTACAAGCACCAGAGGGTGGCGGGAGGGGGGGGGGGGACGTCCCCTCTCGCCTCCTGTTAGAATGATCAAGCAGTGGAACAGCCACTATGATCATTCTTATGGTGTGCAGATTCGCAGGCTCTAAAAGACGATATCTGGATGATGTCTGTAGCTACAGGCATCACTCAGATATCCCCGCTCAAAGCCGAGGACATCATTTGGTGTACGGCGGGCGGGAAGCGGTTTTAATGGTGTTCGCACAAATTTATTTGTCTGTTCGCATGTTCTGCTGCGAACCGAACAGGGGGGATGTTCGGTCCATCCCTAGTTCTCATTAAGAATCATGGGGGTACAACTTGTCAAGCAACTCGGAAGTCCAAAGTCGCCCAACTGTGAAACAAGTCATATATATTTTAATAGAAAGGAGCTCTCATTTATACTTGCATTTACATCAGCAGAACAAATGCAGGAAGTGATGTGTGCACATGGGCCAGAAGCAAATGTGTGGGGATGCCAAACAAATCAATGAACCCCACCCACACCAAATCTAACTACCACATCCACCCCACATTGATTAAGCACAAGTACATATCATACCCTTATCCGGAAAATTAGCCGCACCTCCTCTTTGCTAAAGAGGGACCTCGCCATGTCCACCTAGATGGAGATCTTGACCAGCACAGGGACTTCTGGGTGATTACAATGACTTATTTCTGGGTCAGAAGGCGAAACTACACTCTTTTGATCGCTGCTGCAAATATTTGATCGCAACCACTATTAGAATTTTATTATTTTTGTTTATTTTCAGATATGCAAATTTATATTTCTACTTATATTTAAAGGCGTTCGATAAGAAATGGTGTCCCTGGGTTAGTAGCAGGAGGAAATCGTTCAGCTGAAATCACACACTTTCATTCCCGCATGTCAGTCCTGACTGCAGGGGCAATTTCAGAGACATCTGTGCAGGTTTCTGCACTGATATCAATACAAATTGCACCCCAAAGTCACACCAATTAAAACAGTGCAATTGTCACCGCTTTGACATGTCAAATCGCACCAATGTGAACTAAAGCTGACACAAACACTGCCTATCCACCAGCTGAATTCATTACCTGCAATTCTCCACAGCCGTTATATATAAAGATTCTACCTTTATCATTTACTTGCAGGTGTGCAGAAGCCTAGGTTTACAGTGGAGCAATTTGTCATGCAATTTGAGAGATCAAATTGCATGACTATTGGCAGCAATGGCACTGTTCCAATCGATGCAACATTTTTTTTGTGGTACCGCACCAATTTGCTAAAGTAGTTCCTGCACTACTTTTGCCGATTTCTGGTGCGACTTCAATAGACATTTGTATATGAAGCCACACGGATGTCTATCAAGTAGCACCTAAAATCACGCTGACCTTGCTACTTTGAAATCGTGCTACTTCAAGTGAAGTAGTGCGATTTCAAAGTAGCATCAATGTGAACCAGGGCAAAGAGATTAGTTTTTTGGTGCACAAATACATATTGAAATAAAATATAACAGATATTGCACTTTCCCAAAACCACCACCCACAAACTAAAGAGAAGAAAGTAGAAGAAAAAAAAAAAAAACCAAGGCTTAATAATGTACTTTTATTTTACCAGCAGAAAAACAAAAAATTACATTTACTAGCTTCAAAAAATTTTGGACAGGATATATGGTGCTACATTTAGCAATGGGATTTTAAGGGCCCTGCTCATAGGAGCTTACAATCTAAAATTAGACAAAACCTTAGAGTGGACACAGCTTTAATTTCTGTGTATAATGGGCAACACATCACATTGTTATCTGCAAGATTATAGAAACATACTTAACAGTCATTCTTACAAAGCATTCCAACATAATATTACAAAAGACTTATTCAAAACACCCACCACCAGCCCACAATCCACACATGCATACATTGGTGACCATGTTCTGCTGGAAGCTGCATTTCGGTGTACACGATTAAACGAGATCAAAAAGAGTAGGTCAGCAGATGCTTCCAAACAATGTTTGCATGATCAGACAGGAACAATACACACACAAGATTGACAGCATGGCCACATAAACCCACTTTTGATTGAAAAAATGCACAAGAATGTCATCAAATCTCCCAATATCATTCCTTCTCCCCCCACAAATCACAGCAAAATACCTGACCTTCTCAGGCCAAACAAACCCCCCCCCCCCTACTGCAGGCCTTTATATAAGAGAGATTGTATTGTTAGCACACTGACACGCCCAATAGAAGTACACGCCCACCAGTATCTTTCAATCTGTCTCTTCATGTATGTCTAAAGTGATTGCACCTGATGAGCAGAAACACATAATACTATTCTCAACTGTGTTAGCCCTTGGCTTTGTGCATCAAATCTCCAACTACAGGACAAAGATAAAAGTCCATTTGCATCCACATAAACAAAGCAACAGTTTTCTAAGCATATGTACCCGTGCAGTGTAAACCCTAAAATTTGAAATGTCCAAGTCCCTGGGCATGATTAGTGCTAATAAACATTAACATCAGTCCCTGGCTGCAATGAGCTTCCAATCTAAAGTCCAAAATTAACTTTCCTGTCGCATCATGGCAGCATACACTTTGGGTTGTGACTCCGCCCCCACAACCTGATAGGACTACATAGCTATAAATTGTAGAGGTGCCCCTGCCCAGTATTCTCTTATTTTTCCTCACCTGAAGGACTGAACATATCAGAAGCACCCCCTTACCGAATTCGCCCCAGCCAGGTTCTAGCCTCTCCTGGGTGGAAGTCCTTACCTGTACAGCCTCTAAATGAGCTAGATGGAAGGAACCCCGCTCTGGTGATCTCGGGGGTATGTTGCGGCTCCAGTATAAGCCTTAAACAGGCTTAGTTGTTGTGCAGCGGTCTCCATGTCACTTTGTTTCACTTTCGTTTTGTTTCTCCTCCTTTGCTGGGCTCTGTGGTCCCTCTGTGCCTCCCTTCAGGCTCCCCGGGCGTCTCGGCGCTTCCGCGCATGCGCAGTGCGCACCCTCAGGGCGTCCTTTCGATTTTGCCAGTTTCCAAGATGGCGCCGGGCGCCTCGCGCCACTACTGCGCATGCGCGAGCGGGTCGTGACCTCGGCGGCCATGGCGGCAATTTTAAAAGCCCTGTTTGTCATTTCTGAGCTCTCCTTGCTTCCTGGAAGACTTCTGACTGCTGTATTTTGACTTGCTGCATCCCTAAAGTATCCCCTCTCTGGGTAAGTGTCTAATACTTATGCACTGTCTTTTTGGGGCCTGTTTGCATGCTCTTACCTTCCTATACCCTTCTCTGGTGCTCACCTTCCTCTCCTATGGAGGCCGCTGCCCCAGCAGATCACCACCAGCCTAATAGGTAAGGGGGGGGGATTCCAGCGGTAAGTAGAGAAGATTGAAAAAGAGAGCAGGACTGTATTAACGCTACCTAATTGGTCAGCCCTGTCAGGTCCGCAAGATCATCCAAGTCAGGACGAAGAGAGTCTTCGCACAGGAGAAGCCGCTCCGGCCATAGACGCAGCCGCTCACACGGAAGAAGTCGCTCAGGCCACAAGGGGAGTCGTAGACGGAGTCGATCCCATTCAAGACATAGCCGTTCCTACCACAGAAGATCCCCTGCACGAGGACACCAATCCTCTGCGCACCCTTCCCGCCCAGCCGGGAACGCTTGCTGGGTATGCGGGGCCATGGTCCTCCCAGACAAACTAGCTTGCCGCAAGTGCATGGATGAAGCCACCAGGGAGAAAGAGCCGAATTCCATAGAACCCACTGGAGTCTCTACTCCCCAGGTCTCAACTCCTGATGTAGAGTTTACGGCCTATAGCACCTCACCCACCATTCCCAGTGCATCAAGGGATCAAGAACTCCCGTCGGATGGTGAGGAGCTGGAAGCATCAGCTGGCTTTGATTTTGCGCTCATAGAACCGTTCATCAGATCGGTTAAGGAAGCGATTAACTGGGAGGAGCTTGAGGAGACACAGCCAAAACAGAGAAAGTATTTCCCAAACCTCAAGAAGGTCCCGGAGGCCTTCCCATTCATCGACGAATTAGATGAACTGATTAAGGAGGAGTGGCAGAATCCAGAAAAGAGGTTTAGTCTGTCCAACAGGCTTACCAAACTGTACCCTCTCAAGGAACCCAAAGTATCTCCTTTACTTTCTCCTCCAGTAGTGGATGCATCTTTGATGCGTCTAGCCAGGCACGTGACGCTCCCCATTGAAGATGCAGTAACGTTCAGGGACGTGCTTGACAGGAAGGTGGATACAGACCTTAAGAGAGCTTACCTGTTCGCAGGAGGTGCCTGCAGGCCAGCGGTGGCATTAGCGGCGGTTGGGAAAGCTATCTCCAGCTGGTCCTCAGCTACAGCGAGACTCGTCACTGAGGGCGCAGATCAAGAGCAGATCACTAAGGCCTTACAAGAACTGAGCCTTGCGGGAGAATTCGTGGCGGAAGCTTCCGTAGATACTATCAGATCCACATCAAGGTCCATGTTAGCTTCTGTAATGGCCAGAAGGGCACTATGGCTTAAACCTTGGTCGGCTGACCCCTCCTCGAAATCTAACTGGTGCAGGATTCCGTATGACGGGGTGAACCTCTTTGGGACGAAGCTGGATACCGCAATCTCTAAAGTGACAGGCGGGAAGTCGGGTCTCATACCATCGGACAGAAGGCCGAAACAACAAAGGCCACCTCCCTTTAAACGTAATCTTCCGGAGAGATACAGGGATGCAAAATCCTATAGACCCGGGAAGGAATACAGAAGGAGCTGGAAGAACCCCCAGACGTCCTTCCTCAAATTCCAGAAACCCAAGACCCCTGCCTCCAATGACCAGAAGTCCTTTTGAAGGTTCGCCCGCCCAACCAGCGGTAGTGGGTGCCAGACTCACAAAGTTCAAGTTGGTCTGGGCGGGAATGATAAAGGACCCATGGACGGTGTCCACCATTTATTTCGGACACAGGTGGGCATTCAGAGGTCGTCCTCCAAGAGACCAATTTTGCTCAACCAGACTTCCTCCTTCTCAACAGAAAAGACTATCCCTAGATCAGTATATCCATGAGTTGCTCCAAAAACAAGCAATAGTGGAGGTACCGCTATCTCAAAGAGGCAAGGGTTTCTATTCCCCACTCTTCTTAGTGAAAAAGAAATCAGGGGACCTTCGTCCAGTCTTGGATCTAAAGAACCTCAACCGGTCCATACAGATAGAAACATTCAAGATGGAAAGCCTTCAATCAATCCTCCAAGCAATAAACTTGGGAGATTGGATGCTGTCAATCGACCTCCAGGACGCATATTTGCATATCCCTATCCATTCCGAGTTCCAAAAGTTTCTCCGGTTTACCCTAAACCATCGGCACTTCCAATTCCGAAGCCTCCCGTTCGGGATCTCTACCGCACCCAGGACGTTTACAAAGGTCCTATTACCTGTAATTGCCCACCTGAGGGAAAGGGGGCTGAGGGTCCACCATTATCTGGACGACATCCTACTTCTCTCAGACAGCCAGGACTCTCTCGTCCTTCACAGGGAAATCCTGGTCTCCACGTTACAGTCCCTAGGGTGGCTGATAAATTGGAAGAAGAGCAACATCCATCCCACACAGAGAATGGTCTTTCTGGGAGCCGAACTGGACACGAGGGAGAACACAATGGAACTTCCGGGGGAAAAAATCCCTCCTCTAATTCAAAAGGTGAAAAGGGCAATCTCTGCTACAATGCTCCCGGCCAGGACATGTCTCAGTATCCTGGGCTCCCTAGCTCCCACCATTCCAATGGTCCAATGGGCACAATGGAATTCGAGGCCTCTCCAGATCTCCTTCCTGCGTCAGTGGAAGGGCACATCAATGTCCCAACCAATCTTCATCTCTCAGGAGGTAAAGCAATCATTGGAGTGGTGGGTACGACCTCACAACTTGGGAAGATGCAGGCATATAATCACTCCCTATCAAGAAATCGTGACCTCAGATGCCAGTCTACAGGGATGGGGAGCTTACTATCAGGACCTTGCGGCTCAGGGTCGTTGGCCTTTCAGGGCACAGGATACAGTGTCGAATGTTCTGGAGATGAGAGCAGCATTCCAGGCTCTCCTGGCCTTCAGTTTTCACTTGAGGGGGAAGCACGTCCTCCTGAGGATGGACAACAAGGTGGCTGTTGCCTACATCAACAGGCAGGGGGGCACCAGAAGCAGGTCCATGTTGCAGGAGGTCCGTCCTGTTCTGGAATGGGCGCAGCTGAATCTACTGGACCTAAGGGCGGTTTATGTTCCGGGAGTCCAGAACACCTTAGCCGACTCGCTGAGCAGGAATTTCTCCTCCAACAACGAATGGTCTCTGAGTCCACAAGCCTATGCTCTCATATCCCGGACCTGGGGCTCTCCAGAGATAGACCTAGCAGCAACTCCGGAGAACACAAAATGCCAGAGATTCCTATCAAGGGTACCGTTTCCTTCGGCAGAGGGGACGGACTGCCTCCAACACCCCTGGAACTTTCACCTGGGGTACATTTTCCCCCGACGCCTCTCATAGCGAGATTCCTCCTGAGGCTCAAGAAGTCAACAGCATTGGTGGTAGCAGTGATCCCTTTCTGGCCGAGGAGGCCATGGTTTACTACCCTCATGCAGCTGAACACGGCAGAGCCTCTGCCTCTCCCATTGACGACAGACCTACTCTCCCAGGGGCATCTTCTTCACCCGAACCCGGGGAAGCTACACTTGATGGCCTGGAGGCTGAAAGGGCTAGGTACTTAGAGCAGGGCTGTTCCCAGAAGGTGGTGGATACCTTACTCCAGGCCAGAAGGTCTACTACCAACATCACGTACAGAAGAGTTTGGGAAAAATTTGTCTCCTTCTCTCAACAGCAAGGTTGGGACTCGTCCTCCCCGTCGGTGTCTCAGATCTTGGAATTCCTTCAGCTAGGCGTAGAAAAAGGCCTTAGGTCAACCACCCTGAAGGTCCAGGTATCGGCCCTGTCCGCCTTGACAGGAGTTAAATGGGCGCAAGAGCCTCTGGTGATTCAGTTTCAGAGGGCCTGTCTAAAGCTGAGGCCCCCAAGGAAACCGTCATTCCCGGTCTGGGATCTCTCAATCGTTCTGGAGGCATTATCCAAGGAACCCTTTTTTCCAACACAGAGCATATCCCTCTGGGATCTAACGCTGAAAGTTTCATTCTTAATAGCCATAACATCGGCGAAGCGAGTGTCAGAGATGCAAGCTCTAATGGTTAGCGAACCATATTTGGTTGTTCTTCCAGACAGGCTAGTCCTAAGACCTTCGGATCGATTCATCCCCAAGGTATCCTCATCTTTCCATTTTAACCAGGAGATTAATCTTCCAGCACTCAGCACGGATCAGGGAGATCCCCATCCATTAGATGTTAAAGGTACCGTCATGGAGTACCTCTCGGCAACAAAATCTATCAGAAAGTCGGAGAGCCTCCTAATTATCCCACATGGTTTCAGGAGAGGTCAAGCGGCATCCTCACGCACCATTGCTTCATGGCTAGTAAAGACCATCAAGAGATCTTACTCACTGAGTAACCATCAAGTACCTGAGGGCTTAAGGGCACACTCCACCAGGGCAGTGGCAACCTCCTGGGCGGCATATTGTAGAGTCTCGGCGGAGACGATTTGCAGAGCGGCTACCTGGTCCTCCAGGAACACCTTTATGTCTCATTACAAGGTGGATTTCGGAAGATCCGTTATCCAGGCCAATTCCTCTATTCTTTGTTAAATAAACTTAGTTTGAATTCCCACCCAGTCTTTGCGAGTTACTCCCCAAAGTGTATGCTGCCATGATGCGACAGGAAAACGGAAAATTGTATACTCACCTTTCCGTAATTTTCCTTTCCTGTCGTATCTTCATGGCAGCATACAATCTCCCACCCGTCTAAGGTGATATATATACGGAGAATACTGGGCAGGGGCCACCTCTACAATTTATAGCTATGTAGTCCTATCAGGTTGTGGGGGCGGAGTCACAACCCAAAGTGTATGCTGCCATGAAGATACGACAGGAAAGGAAAATTACGGAAAGGTGAGTATACAATTTTCCGTTTTCTTACATTAGAACCTATTTCAACAGGAGACAAATAAAATGCCAGCATGTCTTTGGATTGTGGTGAGAAACCCACACAGGGAGAACATATAAACTTCAACACAAGGATTAGCATGTTGGGGAATTGAACCAACATCCCAGGTGCTGCTATACAGAACTGCTACCCACTTAGCCACCAGGCAGCCCCACACATGTTCTCTGCATCTCTGTGGTGTGAACCAGTCCTAAGTCCATAGCCATGCTCAGTGTCACAAGAAATATACAATATATTGGCCTAAGTATTGGGACGCCTGCCTTTAAACGCACATGAACTGTAATGGCATCCCAGTATTAGTATTGGGTTCAAAACTCATTTGGCCCACCCTTTGCAGCTATAACAGCTTCAACTCTTCTTGTCCACAAGGTTTAGGAGTGTGTCTATGGGAATGTTTGACCATTCTTCCAAATGCATTTGTGAGGTCAGGCACTGATGTTGGACGAGAAGGCCTGACCTACAGTCTCCTCTCTAATTCATACCCAAGGTGTTCTGTTGTGTTGAGGTCAGGACTCTGTGCAGGCCAGTCAAGTTCCTCCACCCCAAAATCACTCATCCATGTCTTTATGGACCTTGCTTTGTGCACTGGTCCAAATGATTTGGTGGAGGGAGGATTATGGTGTGGGGTTGTTTTTCAGTGGTTGAGCTTGGCCTCTTAGTTCCAGTTAAGTGAACTCTTAAGGCATCAGCATACCAAGACATTTTGGACAATTTCATGCTCCCAACTTTGTGGGAACAGTTTGGAGATGGCCCCTTCCTGTTCCAACATGACTGCACACCAGTGCACACAGCAAGGTCCATAAAGACATGGATGAGCAAGTTTGGGGTGGGGAAACTTGACTGGCCTGCACAGAGTCCTGGCCTCAACCCGATAGAACACCCTTTGGCTGAATTAGAGTAGAGACTGCAAGCCAGGCCTTCTCATCCAACATCAGTGCCTGGCTTCACAAATGCACTTCTGGAAGAATGATCAAACATTCCCATAGGCACACTAAACCTTGTGGACAGCCTTCCCAGAAGCTGTTCTAGCTGCAAAGGGTGGACCAAATCAAATTTTAACCCTACAGACTAAGACTGGGCTGCCATTAAGGTTCATGTGTGTGTAAAGGCATACTTTTGGCTAAACAGTGTATCTGGAAAAGCCTTACAATGGTGGTGGAACGCTCCTACACATAAATACTACATTTAAACATAATTATAGGACCTGGGAGATGAGACAACTTCTCTACATGAAGTAACATGGTTGGGATGTGAACCCAGACCCTCAGAGATACTAAGCAGAAGTTCTAACCTCTAAGCCACGGAGCTGCCACATGTGAGAGCCTCCTACACATAACTACACATAAATACATATAAATACACATAAAAACACATAAATACTGCATTTCTTTGGACACACAGGTGATGGAATTACATTACTGAAGAGTTCTTCTTCTTGATTTATTCTGTGATATTTGGTGTTTTTTTGTGGGTGAGAGTAGAATATTACCCTCAAATTTTTGGGAATTACATTTTGATTTCTGATGTTGGTACACATATCACATTTTTTGGGCTCAAATTATGAATATTTGGAAATAATAAAAAGCACAAAAAAATTGTGATTCATTTAAAATTTGCATCAGCAATGGTATTGTTTGTGGTTTGTAAAGACACCTGTGTGAGTTTGGGTAAAGATTGTTGTGAGATGGAGAGTAACAAGTGAAAGTGATAGAGAAAAAACGGAAAATTGTATACTCACCTTTCCGTAATTTTCCTTTCCTGTCGTATCTTCATGGCAGCATACACTTTGGGTTGTGACTCCGCCCCCACAACCTGATAGGACTACATAGCTATAAGTTGTAGAGATGGCCCCTGCCCAGTATTCTCCGTATATATATATCTCACCTTAGACGGGTGGGAGATTGTATGCTGCCATGAAGATACGACAGGAAAGGAAAATTACGGAAAGGTGAGTATACAATTTTCCGTTTTCCTGTCGCATCATGGCAGCATACACTTTGGGGAGTAACTCGCAAAGACTGGGTGGGAATTCAAACTAAGTTTATTAATCAAATAATAGAGGAATTGGCCTGGATAACGGATCTTCCGAAATCCACCGTGGATAAGCAGGCGGAATCCACCTTGTAATGAGACATGAAGGTGTTCCTGGAGGACCAGGTAGCCGCTCTGCAAATCGTCTCCGCCGAGACTCTACAATATGCCGCCCAGGAGGTTGCCACTGCCCTGGTGGAGTGTGCCCTTAAGCCCTCAGGTACTTGATGGTTACTCAGTGAGTAAGATCTCTTGATGGTCTTTACTAGCCATGAAGCAATGGTGCGTGAGGATGCCGCTTGACCTCTCCTGAAACCATGTGGGATAATTAGGAGGTTTTCCGACTTTCTGATGGATTTTGTTGCTGAGAGGTATTCTATAACGGTACCCTTAACATCTAGTGGATGAGGGTCTCCCTGATCCGTGCTGAGTGCTGGAAGATTAATCTCCTGGTTAAAATGGAAGGATGAGGACACCTTGGGGATGAATCGATCCGAAGGCCTTAGGACTAGCCTGTCTGGAAGAACAACCAAGTATGGTTTGCTAACCATTAGAGCTTGCATTTCTGACACTCGCTTCGCCGATGTTATGGCTATTAAAAATGAAACCTTCAGCGTTAGATCCCAGAGGGATATGCTCTGCATTGGAAAAAAGGGTTCCTTGGATAATGACTCTAGAACAATTGAGAGATCCCAGACCGGGAATGACGGTTTTCTGGGGGGCCTCAGCTTTAGACAGGCCCTCTGAAACTGAACCACCAGAGGCTCTTGCGCCCATTTAACTCCTGTCAAGGCGGACAGGGCCGATACCTGGACCTTCAGGGTGCTTGACCTAAGGCCTTTCTCTAGGCCTGATTGAAGGAACTCCAAGATGTGAGACACCGACGGGGAGGACGAGTCCCAACCTTGCTGGTGGGAGAAGGAGACAAATTTTTCCCAAACTCTTCTGTACGTGATGTTGGTAGTAGGCTTTCTGGCCTGGAGTAAGGTATCCACCACCTTCTGGGAACAGCCCTGCTCTAGGTACCTAGCCCTTTCAGTCTCCAGGCCATCAAGTGTAGCTTCCCCGGGTTCGGGTGAAGAAGATGTCCCTGGGAGAGTAGGTCTGTCGTCAATGGGAGAGGCAGAGGCTCTGCCGTGTTCAGCTGCATGAGGGTAGTAAACCATGGCCTCCTCGGCCAGAAAGGGATCACTGCTACCACCAATGCTGTTGACTTCTTGAGCCTCAGGAGGAATCTCGCTATGAGAGGCGTCGGGGGGAAAATGTACCCCAGGTGAAAGTTCCAGGGGTATTGGAGGCAGTCCGTCCCCTCTGCCGAAGGAAACGGTGTCCTTGATAGGAATCTCTGACACTTTGAGTTCTCCGGAGTTGCTGCTAGGTCTATCTCTGGAGGACCCCAGGTTCGGGATATGAGAGCATAGGCTTGTGGACTCAGAGACCATTCGTTGTTGGAGTGGAAATTTCTGCTTAGTGAGTCGGCTAAGGTGTTCTGGACTCCCGGGACATAAACCGCCCTTAGGTCCAGTAGATTCAGCTGCGCCCATTCCAGAACAGGACGGACCTCCTGTAACATGGACCTGCTTCTGGTGCCCCCCTGCCTGTTGATGTAGGCAACGGCCACCTTGTTGTCCATCCTCAGGAGGACGTGCTTCCTCCTCAAGTGAGAACTGAAGGCCAGGAGAGCCTGGAACGCTGCTCTCATCTCCAGAACGTTCGACACTGTATCCTGTGCCCTGAAAGGCCAACGACCCTGAGCCGCAAGGTCCTGATAGTGGGCTCCCCATCCCTGTAGACTGGCATCTGAGGTCACGGTTTCTTGATAGGGAGTGACTATATGCCTGCATCTTCTCAAGTTGTGAGGACGTACCCACCACATCAACGATTGCTTTACCTCCTGAGAGATGAGGATTGGTTGGGACATTGATGTGCCCTTCCACTGACGTAGGAAGGAGATCTGAAGAGGCCTCGAATTCCATTGCGCCCATTGGACCATTGGAATGGTGGAAGCTAGGGAGCCCAGGATACTGAGACAGGTCCTGGCCGGGAGCATTGTAGCGGAGATTGCCCTTTTCACCTTTTGAATTAGAGGAGGGATTTTTTCCCCCGGAAGTTCCACCGTATTCTCCCTTGTGTCCAATTCGGCCCCCAGAAAGACCATTCTCTGTGTGGGATGGATGTTGCTCTTCTTCCAATTTATCAGCCACCCTAGGGACTGTAATGTGGAGACCAGGATTTCCCTGTGAAAGACAAGAGAGTCCTGGCTGTCTGAGAGAAGTAGGATGTCGTCCAGGTAATGGTGGACCCTCAGCCCGTTTTCTCTCAGGTGGGCTATTACAGGTAATAGGACTTTCGTAAACGTCCTGGGTGCGGTAGAGATCCCGAACGGAAGGCTTCGGAATTGGAAGTGCTGATGATTTAGGGTAAACCGGAGAAATTTTTGGAACTCGGAATGGATAGGGATATGCAAATACGCGTCCTGGAGGTCGATTGACAGCATCCAATCTCCCAAGTTTATTGCTTGGAGGATTGATTGAAGGCTTTCCATCTTGAATGTTTCTAACCGTATCGACCGGTTGAGGTTTTTTAGGTCCAAGACTGGACGAAGGTCCCCTGATTTCTTTTTCACTAAGAAAAGTGGGGAGTAGAACCCTTTGCCTCTTTGGGATGGCGGAACCTCCACTATTGCTTGTTTCTGGAGCAACTCTTGGATATACTGGACTAGGGATAGTCTTTTCTCTTGAGAAGGAGGAAGTCTGGTTGAGCAGAATTGGTCTCTTGGAGGACGACCTCTGAATGCCCACCTGTGACCGAAATGAATGGTGGACACCGTCCATGGGTCTTTTATCATTCCCGCCCAGACCAACTTGAACTTTGTGAGTCTGGCCCCCACTACCGCTGGTTGGGCGGGCGAACCTTCAAAAGGACTTCTGGTCATTGGAGGCAGGGGTCTTGGGTTTCTGGAACTTAAGGAAGGACGTCTGGGGGTTCTTCCAGCTCCTTCTGTATTCCTTCCCGGGTCTATAGGATTTCGCATCCCTATATCTTTCCGGAAGGTTACGTTTAAAGGGAGGTGGCCTTTGTTGTTTCGGCCTTCTGTCCGATGGTATGAGACCCGACTTCCCGCCTGTTACTTTAGAGATTGCGGTATCCAGCTTTGCTCCAAAGAGGTTCACCCCATCATACGGAATCCTGCACCAGTTTGACTTCGAGGCGGGGTCAGCCGACCAAGGTTTAAGCCATAGCGCCCTTCTGGCCATTACAGAGGCTAACATAGACCTTGAGGTGGATCTGATAGTATCTACGGAAGCCTCCGCCACGAAATCTCCCGCAAGGCTAAGTTCTTGTAAGGCCTTAGTGATCTGTTCTTGATCTGCGCCCTCAGTGACGAGCCTCGCTGTAGCTGAGGACCAGCTGGAGATAGCTTTCCCAACCGCCGCTAATGCCACCGCTGGCCTGCAGGCGCCTCCTGCGAACAGGTAAGCTCTCTTAAGGTCTGTATCCACCTTCCTGTCAAGCACGTCTCTGAACGTTACTGCATCTTCAATGGGGAGCGTCACGTGCCTGGCTAGACGCATCAAAGATGCATCCACTACTGGAGGAGAAAGTAAAGGAGATACTTTGGGTTCCTTGAGAGGGTACAGTTTGGTAAGTCTGTTGGACAGACTGAACTTCTTTTCCGGATTCTGCCACTCCTCCTTAATGAGCTCCTCTAACTCGTCGATGAATGGGAAAGCCTCCGGAACCTTCTTGAGGTTTGGGAAATATTTTCTCTGTTTAGGCTGTGTCTGCTCAAGCTCCTCCCAGTTAATCGCTTCCTTAACCGATCTGATGAACGGTTCTATGAGCGCAAAATCAAAGCCAGCTGAAGCTTCCGGCTCTTCATCATCCGACGGTAGTTCTTGCTCTCTTGATGCACTGGGAATGGTGGGTGAGGTGCTATAGGCCGTAAACTCCACATCAGGAGTTGAGACCTGGGGAGTAGAGACTCCAGTGGGTTCTATGGAATCCGGCTCTTTCTCCCTGGTGGCTTCATCTATGCACTTGCGGCAGGCTAGTTTGTCTGGGAGGGCCGTGGCCCCACATACCCAGCAAGCGTTCCCGGCTGGGCGGGAAGAGTGCGTAGAGGATTGGTGTCCTCGTGCAGGGGATCTTCTGCGGTAGGAACGGCTATGCCTTGAGTGGGATCGACTCCGTCTGCGACTCCCCTTGCGGCCTGAGCGGCTTCTTCCGCGTGAGCGGCTGCGTCTATGGCCGGAGCGGCTTCTCCTGTGCGAAGATTCTCTTCGTCCTGATTTAGATGATCTTGCGGACCTGACAGGGCTGACCAATTAGGTAGCATTAGTACGGTCCTGCTCTCTTTTTCAATCTTCTCTACTTACCGCTGGAATCCCCCCCCCTTACCTATTAGGCTGGTGGTGATCTGCTGGGGCAGCGGCCTCCATAGGAGAGGAAGGTGAATACCTGAGAAAGGTATAGGAAGGTAAGAACATGCAACCAGGTCCCACAAAACAGTGCATAAGTATTAGACACTTACCCAGAGAGAGAGGGAGCTTTAGGAATGCAGAAGTTCAAAACACAGCAGTCAGAAGTCTTCCAGGAAGCAAGGAGAGCTCAGAAATGACAAACAGGGCTTTTAAATTTGCCGCCATGGCCGCCGAGGTCACGACCCGCTCGCGCATGCGCAGTAGCGGCGCGAGGCGCCCGGCGCCATCTTGGAAACTGGCAAAATCGAAAGGACGCCCTGACGGCGCGCACCGCGCATGCGCGGAAGCGCCGAGACGCCCGGGAAGCCTGTAGGGAGGCACAGAGGGACCACAGAGCCCAGCAAAGAGGGAGAAAAACACAAAGTGAAAAAAGGAGGCATGGCGACCGCTGCACAACAACTAAGCCTGTTTAAGGCTTATACTAGACCGCAACATACCCCCGCGATCACCAGAGCGGGGCTCCTTCCATCTAGCTCGTTTAGAGGCTGTACAGGTAAGGACTTCCACCCAGGAGAGGCTAGAACCTGGCTGGGGCGAATTCGGTAAGGGGATGCTTCTGATATGTTCAGTCCTTCAGGTGAGGAAAAATAAGAGAATACTGGGCAGGGGCCATCTCTACAACTTATAGCTATGTAGTCCTATCAGGTTGTGGGGGCGGAGTCACAACCCAAAGTGTATGCTGCCATGATGCGACAGGAAATATATTTTACCAAAACATCAAAACATTCCACATTGTAGTATTCTTAAAATCAAAATATTTTAAGTAGAAGCAACAATGCTGCAAAGGAAAATTTATTTCACAGAAAGATACATTTCATCTCAACATTAAAAGGTTTTTTGTGAAAGTTAGAATGGTTCCATTAGAATCAGTGACTGAAACTTCATTTGGACTAAAATAGAGCAGATTTTAACTTCCAAAAAATGCTCTCTAATTAGCTCTCATTTTGGTATTTACTATAGCTCCAGGTAAAAAAGACACTGGAGATAAAATGAGAGTTATTTTCAGGTCTGAGCATGCTCAGTTGTGTTGGCACCTAGTTGTCCTAAATGGGGAATTTTTCACTTTTCAGACTTTTAAAGATATTTCAGTGTAGAAATCACTTTTTCACACAGTTTAAAAGCAGATAATCTTTAAATAATATACCGCATATTTCAGTACCATTTAGGCAATTATATCAAGCTCTAAACATTATTTCCATGTGCAATTCTCTAGGTTTTAGCAGAGTAAGGGTTTGGGCACTATTTAGATTCAGGGAGCTATAGTAAATTCGATTTTGGGAGAATTTTCTCACCAGCGCTATAGTGAATACCGTTTTAGCGCGAATTAGCGCCATAGCGCTATAGTAAATGACCCCCAGTGTTTTGCTTTTAGTCCAAAAGGTTCAATTTTGGTCTCATCTGACCAGAGCACCTTCTTCCACATGTTTGCTTCTTGCAAACTGCAAGCAGGATTTCTTATGACTTTCTTTTAAGAATGTCTTTCTTCTTGCCACTCTTCCATAAAGGTCAGATTTGTGGAGAGCACAACTAATAGTTGTCCTGTGGACAGATTCTCCCACCTGAGCTGTGGATCTCTGCAGCTCCTCCAGAGCAGGGATATGCAATTAGCGGACCTCCAGCTGTTGCAAAACTACAAGTCCCATCATGCCTCTGCCTCTGGGTGTCATGCTTGTGGCTGTCAGAATCTTGCTATGCCTCATGGGACTTGTAGTTCTGCAACAGCTGGAGGTCCACTAATTGCATATCCCTGCTCTAGAGTTACCATGGGCCTCTTGTCTGCTTCTCTGATGAAGGATCTCCTTGCCCGGCCTGTCAGTTTATGTGGACGGCCGTGTCTTGGTAGGTTTGCAGGTGTGCCATACTCTTTCCATTTTCAGATGATGGATTGAACAGTGCTCCGTGAGATGTTCAAAGCTTGGGATATTTTTTTATAACCTAACCCTGCTTTAAACTTCTCCACAACTTTATCCCTGACCCGTCTGGTGTGTTCCTTGGACTTCATGATGCTGTTTGTTCATTGAGGTTCTCTAACAAACCCCTGAGGGCTTCACAGAACAGCTGTATTTATTCTGAGATTAAATTACACACAGGTGGACTCTATTTACTAATTAGGGGACTTCTGAAGGCAATTTGTTCCGCTAGATTTTAGTTAGGGGTATCAGAGTGAAGGGGGCTGAATACAAATGTACGCCACACTTTTCACATATTTATTTGTAAAAAAAATCAAAACTATTTATCATTTTCCTTCCACTTCACAATTATGTGCAACTTTGTGTTGGTCTATCACATAAAATCCCAATAAAATATATTTAGGTTTTTTGTTTGTAAAAATGTGGAAAGATTCAAGGGGTATATGAACACTTTTTCAAGGCACTTTAGGTATTGAAGTCAGACACACAAGAGCTCCGCCTACCTGTACTGTCACTCCTTTACGCTGACATTCTGCATTCAGAGCACGGGAGAAGTAATCCACAAAACCCTACAAGAGAAGAGAATAAGACCGATATTATATAATGTGTGTAGTCAGGGCTCCGGGGCTGTGGAATGCAATGACATCTAGTGACATCAACGCCATTGAGCTACATGCCATTTGTACTTGCTAAGGAAGCTAGGAATGTTAGTGATCAGTACACCCAAACCTGACTATTTACATTCAGGTGGAGCCTGAGTCCCTTTAACCCCCAAGTTCTATGTGTGTGCGCCCAGATGTGCCACGGGGCCCTGGGTCTTGTCAGAGTCCTGAGGCACATCTGCGCACGCGCAGCTTTCTTGTACATGTGTACACACGCAGATTTCCCCTGCACGTGTAAAGGTCGGCTGCTATGGAAGTTCCAGGACTTCTATAGTGTTTGCCATTGCGTTGGAAATCTCCTGCGCAGACGTCCCGAAGTGCTCTGCCAGGCCCTGAAGGCCATAATAATGAACATGGCAGCACCGGGGGGGAAGCATAACCAAAAGAGAGGGGAATGAAGTTCCTCTTTAACCACTTGACCTCTGGAAGGTTTACCCCCCCCCCCACCTGACCAAGCCATTTTTTGTGATATGGCACTGCGTTACTTTAACTGACAATTGCGCGGTCATGCGATGTTGTACCCAAATAAAATGTATGTTTCAAATACCACCAATGGAGCTTTCTTTTGGTGGTATTTCATCACCTCTGTGTTTTTTTATTTTTTGAGCTATAAAAAAAACCCCAACAGTTTGAAAAAAAAAAAAATAATCTTTTTACTTTCAGCTATAAAACACATCCCATAAAAAAATGTAAAAAAATCTAATTTCTTCATAAATTTAAGCAAATATGTTTTCTGCTGCATGTTTTTGGTAAAAAAAAATCCCAATAAGCGTATATTGATGTGATAGATTTATTTTTATATTACCATAGTAACATTGTAATACTCTGGGATCAGGATTTATTTTTCTTTTTAATACACATTATGATTTTGAATTTCATTGCTATAAGCAAGCATTTTACTGAATGAAACTGATTCATTCATTGTGTTTTGTTGTGATTAGCTGTGATTGGCCAGAGCTAATCACATGGTACAGATGGGCTGTGATTGACCCTTTCTGTACCATGTGATCACACTGACCAATCACAGCTAGCAACACAAGTGTAAACAATGGATGGCATGAAAGGAAGCCATCCATTGTTTACAAGTGTCATGTGACCTGCTGTGATTGGTCACAGTGATCACATAGTACCAGCAGTGATCTGGTACACTGATAAGTCCTTGGCTGTCTCCAATAGACACAGCCAGTGACAGATTGTGCCGCAGCGCGTCCTGGGAGGACGTCATATGACGTCCACCCGGATCGACAAAAGTCCCGCCTGGCCGTCATTTTTCTTTAGGCCAGGCAGGAACTGGTTAAATATGCCAAATGACCCTACATCAGAATCAGTAAACTGTTCAGCAAAAAAAAGAAAGCAGTGTTGGATTACCTTGGTACAGCTGTACACAGTCTTATATGGATATGGACGACTTCCAGCCTCAGAAGACAGGTTTATTATCACACCTTTCTTCCTAGAGAACCCAAAACACACAACAGGGTTAACTAATGTAAACTTCCACACAATTCCATACTTTAACCTCCTCCTGCCCGCCGTATAGTAAAATGACAGTGGGCGGGATCAATCAGTGATGCCAGTCAGTGTTGCCTTTCAGTGCCTGCTCATCAGTGCCACCTATCAGTGCCCATCAGTGCCGCATATCAGGGCCAGCTATCAGTTCCCATCAGTGCCGCTTATCAGTGCCACCTATCAGTGCCCATCAGTGCAGCATATTAGTGCCTTCTCATCGGTGCCACCTAATCAGTGCCCTTCAGTGCCGTCTCATCAGTGCTCATCAGTGCCACATATCAGTGCTCATTAGTGCCACCTATCAGTGTCCATCAGTGCGGCATTTTAGTGCCTCCTCATCAATGCTGCCTCATCAGTGCCACCTCATCAGTGCCCATCAGTGCAGCCTCATCAATGCCCATCAGTGCAGCCTGATCAGTGCACATCAGTGAAGGGGTAAAATTACTCATTTACAAAAAAAATTGACAAAAACGAAGAAAAACTTTTATTTATCTTTATATATTATATTATATATATATATATATATATATATATATATATATATATATATATATATATAATATACATATATACATACATATACATTTTCGGGCTTTTTTCATTTTTTTTAGCAAAAAATTAAAAAAAACAATGGTGATTAAATACCACCACAAGAGAAAGCTCTATTTGTGTGAAAAAAAATGATAAAAATGTAATTTGGGTACAGCGTTGCATGACCGCGCAATTGTCATTCAAAGTGTGACAGCGCTGAAAGCTGAAAATTGGCCTGGGCAGGAAGGGGTTGAAAATGCCCGGTATTGAAGCGGTTTAAAGACCCCCAAAAACAAATATCTTCTCATTCCACAGCCTTCAATAGCTTTCTTCCAAGCCATCCTTCTCTAAGTTTTAAATATCCAAAATTGTTAACTGTTCCAACTGGGGACAATGAGAAAAGCAAAGGACAGTCAACGCAGTTCAGGGAGCACAAAATCCCCCTTCATCAGGGCTGAAGAAGAAGGTTAAAAATATGAAAATGAAGCAAAATTGCTGCTAATGAATAGACATATAGAAAAAGGAATGGTAAACAAATGGTGTCAATGACCAATAAAAAATACAATGTTGATCAGATAAAAATGTATACACCTAGGATAAATGTATAAATGTATACACCTAGGAGCCAGTGCTATGATTAGACTTCAGAAACATTTAACCAATGATACCACCACGTTACCCATTCACTTCCTTGTTATCCTGCCTTGACTATTGCAACTCCCTTCTCATAGGCATACTTCTATACAGGCTATGACCCTTTCAGTCTATCATGAATGCTACTGCCAGACTTATCCACCTTAACAACCACTTAGCATCCACCATCCCTCTCTGCCAATCCTTACACTGGCTTCCAATTTCCCAACAAATGAAATTTAAAACATTACCATACAAAGCCATTCACTCTTCTGCCCTGAGCAACAACACCAATTTTGCCTCACAATATCACCTAAACTGTCTTCTCTGTTCCTCCCAAGACCTCCTGCTCTCTAGCTTTCTTGTTTGCTTCTCCCATACTCATCTCCAGAACTTCTCCAGAGCCTCTCCCATCCTCTGGATTCCCCTACCCCAATCTGTCTCGCTATCTCCTACTTTGCCCACCTTTAGGCGATCCCTGAAAACTCATCTCTTCAGGGAAGCCTATCCTACCTTCACCTAAAAACTCCGTCAGCTCATCCCACTCATACACTATTTTACCAAAAGTATTGGGACGCCGGCCTTTACAAGCACATGAAATTTTATGGCATCCCAGTCTTAGTCCGTAGGGGTTCAATATTGCGTTGGCCCACCCTTTGCAGCTATAACAGCTTCAACTCTTCTGGGAAGGCCGTCCACAAGGTTTAGGAGTGTGTCTATGGGAATGTTTGACCATTCTTCCAGAAGCGCATTTGTGAAGTCAGGCAATGATGTGGAAGAAAAGGCCTGGCTCGCAGTCTCCGCTTTAATTCATCCCAAAGGTGTTCTATCGGGTTGAGGTCAGGACTCTTTTGCACTGGTGACCAGTCATGTTGGAACAGGAAGGGGCCATCCCCAAACTGTTCCCACAAAGTTGGGAACATGAAATTGTCCAAAATGTCTTGGTATCCTGACACCTTAAAAAGTCTCTTCATTGGAACTAAACTTTTTTTTTTTTAAGCTTAGTTTTGTCTCCCTTGCTGTGCCACTATAGTCCATATTTTTAGGTTTCTGGAGATTATTTCTCCAGTTGGTACCTACCTTTTTCTCTATGTATATTTGGATGAGGCCTAAAAGTCTATTTTTTTTTTGTTTTTTTTTGTAGATTCTTTTCTAAAGTTACTTTCTATGAGGAGGGGGAACAGACTGGTTGTCTCCTTGCTAAATTAGTTAATGTTTGACCTGCTGCTCTGGCTATAGGAGCCCTGAAATTGCCTGATGGCCACTTAGTTAACTCGCCCACTACTGTTATGTCTGAATTTGCCCCTTATTATATGCATCTCTATGCTTCCAAAGTATCATATACACAGAAAGCATTAAGTGATTACTTGCACTGTATTTCTTTGCCTCAGCTCACAGATGCTCAAAGGACACAATTTGATTCTCCTTTTACATTGGAGGTGCAGCAGGAGGCAACCAACTCTTTGCCCACCTCAAAACGAGGCAAGAGATCAGCATCAATTACCCATACCCACCATGTCTAGGGCTTGATCACACTTCTTCTAAAACCAGATAAGCCTGCTACTGAACCTAACTCATACAGACCCATATCACTTCTTCAACCTGATTTCAAAATGCTGTGTAAGGTGTTAGCTCGAAGATTAAATAAGGCGCTTTCCAGCATAATCCACCCTGACCAGACGGGCTTTATGCCCAATAAATCCACAGCAGTAAACCTCAGAAGTTTTCTTGTAAATATGCAGACTCCGCTGGTAATGAGGGTGCTAAAATGTTGCTGTCTTTGAACGCTAAAAAATCTTTTGACAGCGTGGAATGGCAGTTTCTGTGGGCTGTCTTGGTTAAATTTGGCTTTGGGGAAAACTTTATCTGCTGGGTCCGTCTCTTATACCATCATCCTCGAGCGACCATATGGGAGGGTGGCAGGATTTCACCATCTTTTGAACTAGACAGGGGTACTAGGCAAGGGCGTTCCCCTGTCCCCTTTACTTTTTACTCTGGCCATTGAGCCCTTGGGGACTCTTATAAGGGCTAATGGTGCTATTGAGGGTTTTTAGGCATGGCGTCTGACATGGGAAAACAATGTTATATGCCCACGATATGCTTTTATTATTGGGTGACTCTGACCACTCCTTGTGAGCTGTTATGACTACTATACTGGAATTCGGCAAATAATCTGGCCTTACCACAAAGTGGACAAAATCCGCTCTATTACAGATAAAAACGGTTCTGGGGCTAAGCACCGAGTCCAAGGCAGGGCAAAAGGGGCAGCTGCCCTGGGCCCCATCATTGTTGTGGGGCCCAAAGCAGCTGCCTCATACTTGCCAATTATCCCTGTGCTCAGCTGTCGGCTAATTGCCAGCTCCTATCTCTCCACAGTTCCTCAGCTGTTGATGATATCCTGCTCGTCAGTCCTGCCTACTTAAGCCGTTCAGCCCAGTGGATCTCGGCCTTCGCCTTGGTCAACATCACAGAGACTATCTCCTGCGTTCCTGTTCAAAGACTTGCTTTGCTGACATCTCTTCTGGCTCCAGATCCTGCTTGCTGTTCCACTACATTGATCCCTTACTTCTGTCTCGGTCTGATTTCATGGTTTCTGACACCCTGTTTAAATTCCCTTGTCCCTAGAAGTTTTAGTCCCGTGCTGTGTCCCAATATCTCAGTGTGAAGTTCTGTTATTAATGCTGCTCAGCTCTGTCCTATTGCCGTGTAGAGATGACTTGCCTGCAGACCCTGTGTTTACATGTAAATAATCTGCATTATTATGTAAATAGAGGTGACATTGATATGTAAATTTTGTGATAAAGTACTAAAGCGCTGTTATGTGAATAAAGTTTACAGTGTTAAATCCAAACGGAACAACTGCACCACTAAAAATGATCTTAAAACATTATGTGCTTATTCCAAAAAAGAACAATAAACATGAACATAATTGCATAACAGCCCCATAAATCAATAAATCAATCTTTAAATGTAAAGTCTTTTGACAGGTTAATAGTGACTTCTTAATGTGTCCATGCAGTGCTCCTCCAACACAAGAAACTTTGTCGTGATAAATATATTTGCCCCTGTGCCGCTAAAGTGTTCAGGGTTGGCTTGAAGAAGAGGTGACAACCCTAGGGGTGTACAGAGGTGACAGCTGGACTGGTAAAACTGTTTCACAGTTGGACATACCTTAAAATCATTCCTGGAAGCACAATTCTGGTCATCTGAAAAGGGAAATTGAGATCTACTCAAATACTGCAAACTAAATCATAGAGGCCCTTTTATAAAGCAATAGCCTTACGAAAGAAGTCACTTTTATAAAACACAAAGCAGTCAGTACTTTGAAAATGTGCTTAGCACTCCAGTTAATTACACTAGATTGTCAAAAGTATTGGGACGCCTGCCTTTACACCACCATGAACTTTAATGGCATCCCAGTCTAATGCCCTGTACACACGGTCGGATTTTCCGACGGAAAAATGTGTGATAGGACCTTGTTGTCGGAAATTCCGACCGTGTGTGGGCTCCATCACACATTTTCCATCAGATTTTCCGACACACAAAGTTTGAGAGCAGGCTATAAAATTTTCCGACAACAAAATCCGTTGTCGGAAATTCCGATCGTGTGTACACAAATCCGACGGACAAAGTGCCACGCATGCTCAGAATAAATAAAGAGATGAAAGCTATTGGCCACTGCCCCGTTTATAGTCCCGACGTACGTGTTTTACGTCACCGCGTTTAGAACGATCGGATTTTCCGACAACTTTGAGTGACCGTGTGTATGCAAGACAAGTTTGAGCCAACATCCGTCGGAAAAAATCCTAGGATTTTGTTGTCGGAATGTCCGATCAATGTCCGACCGTGTGTACAGGGCATAAGTCCGTAGGGTTCAATGTTGAGTTGGTCCACTAGACATGTGCAATTCGTTTCGTTCCGAATTTGTTTTTTAACGAATTTCGACAAATTTGTTAATTCTGAAACATCTGAATTAACGAAAACCCGTTTAACGAATTTTTCCGAATGTTCGTAAGTTCGAATATTTGTAAATTCACACATTTGCACATTCGTACATTCGCACATTCGTAAATTCTTACATTCGTAAATCTGTACATTCGTAAATTCGTACATTCGTACATTCATAAATTCGTACATTCGTAAAATCGTACATTCGTAAATTTGTAAATTCGGAAATCTGAAATTATAATTACCTAATAATAACTTAACTATTACTAACTATGAAATTATAGGTATTGTAATTTCCTTTCAAATTTGGCTGTTAGTGAACGTAACAAATACAAATTTATCCGAAGTTACGAATCATCCGAAATAACGAATGCCGCATCTAAACGAATGGAACGTAATGAAGCGATAATAATAAAAACTTTTTATTATTATTGTTTAGATGCAGCATTCGTTATTTCGGATCATTCGTAACTTCGGATAAATTTGTATTTGTTACGTTCACTAACAGCCAAATTTGAAAGGAAATTACAATACCTATACCTAATTTAATAGTTAGTTACTATTTCAGATTTTCGAATTTTCGGATTTTCGAATTTCCAAATTTCCGAATTTTCTAATTTCCGAATGTACGAATTTATAAATATACAAATTTTCTAATTTACGAATGTAGGAATTTATGAATTTACAAATTTACGAATTTACGAACTGCGATCATAACGAATGACGTGAAAAACGAAAAAAAAACAAAAAAAAACCGGATGAAACTAAAACAAAATCTAACACATTTTTTGGCAGTGCACATATCTATGGCCCACCCTTTACAGCTTCAAATCTTCTGGGAAGGCTGTCCACAAGGTTTAGGAGTGTGTCTATTAGGGTTGTCCCGATACCGATACTAGTATCGGTATCGGCACCGATACTGAGCATTTGCCCAAGTACTTGTACTCGGGCAAATGCTCCCGATGCTTCCGCCGATACTATGTCAGTCAGCGGTAAACGGCGTGTGGGGGAGTTACAAGCTTCCCCCCCGCGGCTTTCAGTGACATACAGCGGTGATCGGTGCTTGTAACTTCCCCACACGATCACCGCTGATTGTCACCTCATCCTCCTCCATGCCCACTCCGTTCCTCTGTCCCCCTCTCCTTCTCTGTCCACCTCCGTTCCGTTCCTCCGTTCCTCTGTCCCCCTCTCCTTCTCTGTCCCCCTCCGTTCCGTTCCTCCGTTCCTCTGTCCCCCTCTCCTTCTCTGTCCACCTCCGTTCTGCCGTGCCTCTCCGCTGTCCCCTCCGTTCCGCCGTCCTCCTCCTCCTTCCTTCATGTATGGATAGAGTCAGCTGACTCTGTCCATTCACATAACTGAAACATTGTAATCTCCTGTGATTACGATGTGTCAGTTTATGAATGGAGAGAAGCCGCTGTCTTCTCTCCATTCATTCTCAGTGCAGCTGAGGCTGCAGAGAAAAGGACTGGGGAATCTCTATCCTCTGTCTCTTTCTCTGTCTCAAGGGGGAGATATCAGAGGTCTGTTAAGACCCCTGATATCTCACCAAAGCCCCCCAACAGGGCTGATTAAAAAAAAAAAAAAAATATTGCAAAAATGAATAAAAAAATATTATTGTAAAAAATAAAAATTGTAAATAAAAAAAAAAAACACACAGACATACACCGTTCACCCCCTCCCCCCCGAAAAAAAAGAAAGCATTGTTAAAAAAAAAAAAAAAAAACTGTCATGTGACATTAAAAAAAAAGTATCGGTAATCGGTATCGGCGAGTACTTGAAAAAAAGTATCAGTACTTGTACTCGGTCCTAAAAAAGTGGTATCGGGACAACCCTAGTGTCTATGTTTGACCATTCTTCCAGAAGTGCATTTGTGAGGTCAGGCACTGATGTTGGACGAGAAGGCCTGGCACGCAGTCTCCGCTCTAATTCATCCCAAAGGTCTATCGGGTTGAGGTCAGGTCTCTGTGCAGGCCATTCAAGTTCCTCCACCCAAACTCGCTCATCCATGTCTTTATGGACCTTGCTTTGTGCACTGGTGCGCAGTCATGTTGGAACAGGAAGGGGCCATCTCCAAACTGTTCCCACAAAGTTGGAAGCATGAAATTGTCCAACATGTCTTGATATGCTGGCGCCTTAAGAGTTCCCATCACTGGAACTAAGGGGCCAAACCCAACCCCTGAAAAACAACCCCACAACATAATCCCCCCATCCACCAACTGATTTGGAGGGGTGGCCCAATACCTTTGGCAATATAGTGTGAATGAGCGAGTTTGGGGTGGAGAGCCTGCACAGAGTCCTGACCTCAACCTGATAGAACACCTTTGGGATGAATTAGAGCGGAGACCACCAGGCCTTCTCGTGCACATCAGTGCCTGACCTCACAAGCTGAGCTTCTGGAAGAATGGTCAAACATTCCCCATAGACACAATCCTAAAGCTTGTGGACGGCCTTCCAAGAAGAGTTGAAGCTGTTATAGCTGCAAAGGGTGGGCCAACTCAATATTGAACCCTACAGACGAAGACTGGGAAGTCATTAAAGTTCATGTGTGTAAAGGCAGGTGTCCCAATACTTTTGACAATATAGTGTATATGTAACTTCTTTTTGGAACTAATGATAAACAGAAATGTAACGGTTCCTTCTGCGTAAGGACTCTTTCACATGGGTGGACTCCACCAGCGGATCAGTCTGCTCAGTGATTCAAGATTCATGCTGATAGCAGAGGAACCATGCTCTGGAGTGAGACAAGTACACACTATAGAGGGATATGCATTGTTAACCTCCCTGGCGGTTTTCCCGAGTGTGGCTCGGGGTTAAAAATCAGGACCATTAGCGGTAACCCCGAGCCACACTCGGGATTACATCGCAGGATCCTGGTGTGGCATTACTTACCTTGTCCCCGGGAACCTGAGATGTCCCCCGCTGTGTCCGCGGGCTGTGTCCTCTGCCCGAAGCCTCTCCGTGCCAGGCTCCGTTCCCTGCGAGCGTCGCGACGCACAGGGGCGGAGCCTGGCGGCAAATTAAAAAAAATGTCAAAATCATAACACATACAGTACTGTAATCTTACAGATTACAGTACTGTATGAAATGATTTCACTTCCCTTCTGTCCCCAGTGCTTTGGCCCATGCCCTGCATGCAGTTTTATGTGATATACACTGTTCTTTCTGCCTGGAAACTGGAGATTGTCCATAGTAACCAAAAAGTGTCCCTTTACGTCAAAAGTGGCTTTAGACCAGCTAGAAAACAGCGATAGTAAATTAGAACACTTGCAGAATTGAGCGATAGTGAATCGTGGGGTAATTTATTTTTTTACTATTTATTTTTAATTTTTTTAATTATTTATTTTTATTTATTATATTATAATTTATGTTTTTGTGTTTCAAACTTTATCATACCCGGGATATCTACTAGACTCTTGTTTGGACAGATTTAAGTGTGTTATTGTTAAGAATTACAGACCTACAATATAAAACGCCAAATTTCCATGCAAAATAATTGTACCGCTTTCAGCACCTAAAATCCGAAATAATCATACCGCCAGGGAGGTTAATATTTCATGTCTGAGCTTTACAACCACTATAATTGTATTTTTTTTTAAACTAAAGATGCTTTAAGAGGCCAAACAAAATAGACACTTTCTGACACAGAAATCATTTTTGTTTTTCGGGTTTTGCCATGACGTTTGATTTTTTTCTTTTAAATAATTGTTTTTCTAAGAAGTGAAAAGCCACCTTTTTGGCTTTGCAGCCTTTAGGGTTTGTTCGCACGTGCAGCTAGGGGGCAGTAAAACCAGGCGGTTGAACATGGAGTTATCTGAAACAAGGGCTGCGCACATGCTGTGGGCGCGATGCTGTGCTTACTGCTAACGAGGCAAGTCTATGGGTCCGCGCCACCACTGCGTGCAATGCTTGTGATTGGGGAGTGGTAGTATTTTATTTATTTATTTCAGGTACTTATATAGCGCCATCAATTTACGCAGCGCTTTTCATATACATTGTATATTCACATCAGTATGACAAACTCCTGCTACAAAAATGATACACCGCTGATGTCTTTTCAGAGGGATAGCACATGTGAGCGAGCCCTTGGACAGAAGCCTACTGTGGCTCCTAGTAAATCCTTTCCTAGCAAAGACTTTTAAAGACCCCTCACCTGGAGTACCGACAGCATGTTGCAGTTAACAATGTCACTCAGTTTCTAATAAAAAAACAGAGAAGAGACTATTAAATCATTTGAACAACACAACTGCATTCTACTGCATTAATAAACTCCCATTCCAGTTATTCTAAACACAGCCCCCAACCCCACAACCTAGAGGAAAAAAATCAGTTTAACATATGAGAAGAGTTGTTGCATCTATGTCTACAGTATATAAACAGCACATAGCAGTACTTTGTACCACCACCCCCAGCACTGGTCCTGTGCCCACTGCTCACCAACGTGTCACTGGTAAACACAATAGCCAGCAGAGGAAGTTTTCTGCACCACTTGCCTCCTCTGCCGGCTTCTGCGCTCACCAGTGACCGTGCCTCTTAAAACATCTCACACAGAACCCATATGATACTGAGGAGGAGGCCACCAGACTTGGGGCAGTGTCTCCCCCTGCAAACCTCTCACCCAGCTGGCACCGAGGACGTCTCCCTGCCACTCTTAGGTAGCTGTATAGTACTGGCCTTTATTGAAGGGGGGAAGTGTGCTGTAAAAGGAGAGCTCTGCATTGGGGAGGGAGGTATGTGAGGACAGCTATGTATAGGAGAGGGGGAGGAGGGGAGAAGAACTATGTACTGTGGAGGGGAGAAGAGCTGTGTACTGGGAAAGGGGGGAAGAGCTATGTATTGGAGGAGAGGAGGTTTGGGGGGGGGGGGGGATGTTGGGTTGTACACTAGCCTGTGTTACCCACTCCAAAGCTCTGTGCTTTGTGCAATATGCACACCTGAGCATGTCACAATACACGCACCAGAGCCCCGCACCCTGTGCAGTGTACACACCTGAGCCCTGCACCCTGTGCAGTGTACACACCTGAGCCCTGCACCCTGTGCAGTGTACACACCTGAGCCCCGCACCCTGTGCAGTGTACACACCTGAGCCCTGCACCCTGTGCAGTGTACACACCTGAGCCCCGCACCCTGTGCAGTGTACACACCTGAGCCCTGCACCCTGTGCAGTGTACACACCTGAGCCCCGCACCCTGTGCAGTGTACACACCTGAGCCCCGCACCCTGTGCAGTGTACACACCTGAGCCCCGCACCCTGTGCAGTGTACACACCTGAGCCCCGCACCCTGTGCAGTGTACACACCTGAGCCCCGCACCCTGTGCAGTGTACACACCTGAGCCCCGCACCCTGTGCAGTGTACACACCTGAGCCCCGCACCCTGTGCAGTGTACACACCTGAGCCCCGCACCCTGTGCAGTGTACACACCTGAGCCCCGCACCCTGTGCAGTGTACACACCTGAGCCCTGCACCCTGTGCAGTGCACACACCTGAGCCCTGCACCCTGTGCAGTGTACACACCTGAGCCCCGCACCCTGTGCAGTGTACACACCTGAGCCCTGCACCCTGTACAGTGTGCACACCTGAGCCCCGCACCCTGTGAAGTGTACACACCTGAGCCCTGCACCCTGTGCAGTGTACACACCTGAGCCCTGCACCCTGTGCAGTGTACACACCTGAGCCCCGCAGCCTGTGCAGTGTACACACCTGAGCCCTGCACCCTGTGCAGTGTACACACCTGAGCCCCGCACCCTGTGCATTGTACACACCTGAGCCCCGCACCCTGTGCAGTGTACACACCTGAGCCCCGCACCCTGTGCAGTGTACACACCTGAGCCCTGCACCCTGTACAGTGTGCACACCTGAGCCCCGCACCCTGTACAGTGTACACACCTGAGCCCTGCACCCTGTGAAGTGTACACACCTGAGCCCTGCACCCTGTGCAGTGTACCCACCTGAGCCCTGCACCCTGTGCAGTGTACACACCTGAGCCCCGCAGCCTGTGCAGTGTACACACCTGAGCCCTGCACCCTGTGCAGTGTACACACCTGAGCCCCGCACCCTGTGCATTGTACACACCTGAGCCCCGCACCCTGTGCAGTGTACACACCTGAGCCCCGCACCCTGTGCAGTGTACACACCTGAGCCCTGCACCCTGTACAGTGTGCACACCTGAGCCCCGCACCCTGTACAGTGTGCACACCTGAGCCCTGCACCCTGTGCAGTGTACACACCTGAGCCCTGCACCCTGTGCAGAGTGCACTCCTTGCCCCTCACCCTGTGCAGTGTGTACTCCTGAGCCCTGCACCTTGTGCAGTGTGCACTCCTTGCCCCGTTCCTGTGCAGTGTGCACACCTGAGCCCCACACCCTGTGCAGTATGTACTCCTGAGCCCTGCACCCTGTGCAATACTCGTTCCTGAGCCTGAACCATGTGCAATACACACTCCTGATCCCTGTACCCAGTGCAATACACACTCCTGATCCCTGTACCCAGTGCAATACACACTCCTGATCCCTGTACCCAGTGCAATACACACTCCTGAGCACTGCACAATATGTACTCCTGAGCCCTGCATCCTGAAGGTGAGGCTTGGCAGGGGGATGTGAGTACCCATACCTATTCTTTGAGAAAAACTCTTTTTTTTTTGGTGATTCCCTTGATTCATGAGAATTGGTTATTGAATTAAAAAAAAGACACTTTAAAATAGTTTTTGCCTCGATTTTCTAACTTTTTCTGCTTGCTGAGTCATCCTCTCCACTCCACTCCAAATCTTGAATTGCAGGAGCGTCCTCTAGTGGCTGTCTGTATTGCACATAGAGCAGTCAGCATTCTTGTAGAAGACTATTGCAAGACTATGAAGTCTAATGTAGGCAGAGGTGGAGTGTGTATTTTATTGGAGATTGTGTGTACCCGAGGCTGTGCAGGCTTTGCTTAGTGACATATTGAACTGCTGTGCCCGGGTCGTCACTTACCTTGTCTAAATCGGGGGTGCTGAGAAATGGTGTTGATTTGCGGGCAAACGTTATCCCGACATTATTCACTGCAAGAGAAAGTCAGATTACTACAGGGAAACTACAATGGATTATGGTCAGTTCTATTTACAAATGTATAACCACTTGAAGACCAGGCATTTTTCTGACACTTGTTGCTTACAAGTGTTATATACAGGCCCGGACTGGGACACAAATCAGGCCTGGGCATTTTAGACTGAGCAGCCTGGGGTGGGGGGGGCGGGGATTTGGGGTTCCAGGATGTGTGGATTTGGTTATGGTAACTTTTTTAGTTTAATGTGACAGATTCGGGCCAAAGCTCTGTAATGTTTTATAACTGGCTCTGTGAGTAATATATTACAACTGGCTTTGTGAATACTGCAATGCCAGTTATAAAGCATTACTCACAGAGCCAGTTAAAAGGGAGTATTGCTTTATAACTGGCTTTTTGAGTATTACTTTAAGTCACACTGGGGCATTTTCCAGGAGCTTTTGGTCTAAAAATAGTGCTTGTAAAGCTCCTGAAAAACGCCTCCCCTGCAGCCCCAGTGTGAGAGCCAGAATGCTTTCACACTGGGGCGGTGTGCTTGCAGGACGTTAGAAAAAGTCCTGCAAGCAGCGTCTTTCGGGCGATGCGAGAGCGGTGTATACACCACTCCTCCACCACCCCTGTCCATTGAAATCAGTGGGCACTGCTGCCGAAGCACCTGCAAAGCACTTTGACAGCGGCGCTTTTAACCCTTTATTTGGCCGCTAGCGGGGATTAAAAGCACCCCGCCAGTACCCGAAAAGCGCTTAAAATTAATGCGCCACTAAAATTAGAGGAGTGCCCAGAGACAGTGGCGTAGCGTAGGTTGTCGGCATCCAGGGCAAGGCAGGTAATTTGCGCCCTTTAATCCATGGACTTGCCTATACTTATCACCTGGAGAACTCCGCTGTGCTCCGGCTGCCATGGAACTTTACATGACATCATGGGCAGCACACTGTGGACAGCGGCCCTCTAAATTTTGCGCCTGGGGCCATAGCCAGTCTGCCCCCTCCACGCTACGCCAATGCCCAGACAGCAGGTGCACACTGATTAAAAAAGCCTGGCCATCAGCTGGCTGATTAGAAGACTGCAGTCACAAAAGAGGAGAAAAATAGCATAATTACCATTATCAAAGGAGCACTCTCTGGCCCTGGAGCATCAGATCCAAATCCCTTCAAGTGGGCGGGAAGAGAGGTGGGTGTACACCAGCCGCACTGCTTTCCCTATAAGCAGCGGCAGCACCTAGCCAGCTTTCATGTGCAGGAGGCGGGTCTGAGATCCTGCAGCTGCGTATACAGAAGGTATGGAAGGATGGAAGGCCTCTCCGTCAATCCTTCTCTCCTGGCGTCCTGGTTGCCAAGTGACCGACGGCTGTGTGGCGCATGCGTGAACTGGGACCTTCGCTTCAGCAGTGGCCTAGGATGCTATGGAGAGGCTCGGTGGGCGGGGGAATGGTGAGACTCCTTCCACTCATCCCGCATGTGCAGCACATCGCCCGCGGCCGGCTCTGCATCCTGCCCATCCACCCGCGGCCGTCCCCGAAATCCACCCATCCATCCGCGGGCAGCCCTGCATGTCACAGTCCCGGCCCACCGGGAAAATGCCCGCCGTGCCCTATGGCCAGGCCTGGTTTTATATATATATATATATATATATATATATATATATATATATATTTTATATATATATATATATATATATATATATATATATATATATATACATTTATATTTTAGCAGAGACCCTAGAGAATAAAATGGCGGTCATTGCAATATTTTATGTCACACCGTATTTGCGCAGCGGTCTTTCAAACGCAATTTTTTTTTTTAAACACACTTTAATGAAATAAAAAAAAAAAAAAACAGTAAACTTTGCCCAATTTTTTATGTTTAATTTGAAAGATGATGTTACGCTGAGTAAATAGATACCTAACATGTCACGCTTTAAAATTGCGCACACTCGCGGAATGGCGACAAACTTCGTTACTTAAAAATCTACGTAGGCAACGCTTTAAATTTTTTTTACAGCTTATCTGTTTAGAGTTGCAGAGGAGGTCTTGCACTAGAATTATTGCTCTCACTCTAATGATCGCAGAGATACCTCACATTTGTGGTTTGAACACTGTTTACATATGCGGGCGCAACTTACGTATGCGTGTGAGCTCGGAGGGATAGGGCTCTTGAAAAAATGTTTTTTCTTATTTATTTTACTTTATTTTTTACACTGTCCCTTTAATTTTTTTTATCACTTTTATTGCTGTCACAAGGAATGTAAACATCCCTTGTGACAGTAATAGGCAGTGACAGGTACTGTTTATGGAGAGATCTGGGATCCTTTAAGGCCCCCAAACTCCTCCTCTGCACTTGAAAGCCTTCAAAATGCCAAGATTGTCGTTTTTGAATACTTTACATTTATTTAAAACTGGCGCCGGAAGTGATGTCATGATGTCACTTCCAATTTAACATATCTGAGACACGATCAAAGCCAATTCCAATATAGTGTATGTAAGCCCAAAAGCAAAATGCTGATACATAGGTTGACCATTCTTAGATGTGGTGTCTGTAGTCGTTTTCTTTTTTTTTTTTTCAGGCTTTTTCTCTTCATTCTGCCCTGATGATCATGCCAGCTCCATACTTCCTGTCCTAGGGTGACAAAGCTTACTCCACTGTACTGTAGATACATACCTCCCAACATTTTGAGATGGGAATGAGGGACACCTACTAGCAAAAGTATAAAGGCATAGGACACGCCCCCTGCCACACCCCCTTAAAGGAGAATTAACAAAAAAAAAAGGTTAATTAAATCCACAAGGGTTTTTTTTTACCACTACTATTCCTTTATATTGGCTTTTAAAATTTACAAATGCATCAATTTAGAAACTGGATGAAAGGTTTAGCACTGGGAAACACTTTTTGAAAGATGAAAAGTGCATTTTACATACAACTATATAGATCAGACCAACATGAGGGACAAATGAGGGGGAAAGAGGGACAGAGGGACATTGCTCCAAATCAGGGACAGTCCCTCGAAATCAGGGACAGTTGGGAGCTATTTAGATATCCACTTCAAGATCAGGCCCATTCTGACATTTTTTACTAACTAGAATGTACTTAGAACCCCAAAACATAAAATATTTCTTAGCAGAGACCCCAGAAAAATAAAATAGTGGTTGTTGCAAAATTTTTTTTTTTTTTTTGCACAGCGGCTTTTTCAAACAATTTTTTTTGGTAAAAAAAATACGTTAATGAATGTTAATGCAAAAAAAAAACAAAAAACAAATTATAAATATTAACAAGTACTAATGCGCAAACCACAAAACACAAGGCCCTTGTCCCCATGTTGATGGGGACAAGGGCCTCATCCCCACAACCCTTGCCCGGTGGTTGTGGGGGTATGCGGGCGGGGGGCTTATCGGAATCTGGAAGCCCCCTTTAACAAGGGGACCCCCAGATCCCCCCCGTGTGAATTGGTAATGGGGTACAAATGTACTCCTACCATTTCACAAAAAAAGTGTCAAAAATGTTAAAAAAAGACAATAGCTGGTTTTTGACAATTCCTTTAATAGTGTCTTCTTTTTTCCCCGCTTCTTCTTCCATCTTCTTCTGGTCTTCCTTTGGTTTTCTTCTTCTTCCTCCATCTTGTTCTTCCCCTGCTTCTTCCTCTATCTTCCTCTGCTTCTTCCTCCGGTCCTCTGCTTCTTCCTCCGGTCTTCTCCTCCGGCATCTTCCTCCGGCTTCTCCTTCCCCGCTTCGTCCTCCGGACGATCCGCCTCAATGGGAGTCTCCCGCTGTGTGACGCTTTGGTTCTTGTGACAGCTCTTATATAACTGAGGGCGGGGCCACCCGGTGACCCCGCCTCCTCTGATGCACGGGGACTTCCCTATGGCTTTCCCTGTGGTGTCAGAGGGGCTTTCACTCTGGAGAGACAGCAGCGGCTGTTTTGGGTCAGTTTGCAGGTGCTATTATTAGCGCAATAGTGCCTGCAAACCGCCTCAGTGTGAAAGGGCCCTCAGGAACATATTTAACCCTTTGATCGCCCCTGATGGTAACTCCTTCCCCGCCAGTGTCATTAGTACAGTGTTAGTGCATATTTTTAGCACTGATCACTGTGTTGGTGTCACTGGTCACTGGTCCCCAAAAAGTGTCCGATTTGTCCACCGCAATGTCGCAGTCCCTTTATAAGTCACTGATCGCCGCCATTACTAGTAAAAAAAATTCCATAAATCTATCACGTTTGTAGACGCTATAACTTTTGCGCAAACCAATCAATATACGCTTACTGGTATTTTTTTTACCAAAAATATCTAGCAAAATACAGTACATATTGGCCTAAACTGATGAAGAAGTTTGATTATTTACGTCTTTTTATTGGATATGTTTTATAGTAGAAAGTAAGAATTTTTAAAAAATTTTTTCAACATTGTCTTTTGTTTTTAGCACAAAAAATAAAAACCGCAGAGGTGATCAAATACCACCAAAAGAAAGCTCTATATGTGGGAGAAAAGGACATCAATTTTATTTGGGTACAACGTCGCACGACCGCGCAATGGTCAGTAAAATCAAAACAAAAAGATTACAGCACACACATAACAAAAATGACATTTACCTCCTGCGGGGCTATTTAAAACACCTGAACATATTCAGAAAATATGGGGATTTAGTTACATCATATGGTCATATAGTGGTACGCCCACTACTAGTTCAAAGTACCCCAATATCAGTGGGTCCTACACTATCCATAGAATGGAAAATCCTGCTTCTCTGAACCATGGGAGAAATACACTCCTCTATATGGGAGAACTCCTATAACACAGGTGGACACTAATAGGAGGCAATGATGGGGAGTAGGGTGCTCCAGCCCAAAGGGATTTGGTCAGAATCCATACAACAGAAAAACAAAGATTGGGTGGGGGGGCACATTTTAAATAGCCCTGCAGGAGGTAAATGTCATTTTTGTATGTGTGCGCTGTAATCTTTGTTTTTTGTCTATACAGTCTTATGACTGCACCATTTTTAATGTATTTTTTAGGGTGTGCCCCCTAAATCTTTGTTTGTTTATTGTCAGTAAAGTAAGGCAGTGCCGCATCTAGGGTTGCCACCTCATCCCTTTAAACCCGAACACATATTAATTACTCAGGTTCTCTGGCTGATTAACCACTTCAATACAGGGCACTTATACACCTTCCTGCCCAGACCAATTTTCAGCTTTCAGTGCTGTCGCAGTTTGAATGACAATTGCGCGGTCATGCTACACTGTACCCAAACTAAATTTTTATAATTTTTTCCCACAAATAGAGTTTTCTTTTGGTGGTATTTGATCACCTCTGCGGTTTTTTTTTTTTTTGCTAAACAAATAAAAAAAGACCGAAAATTTTGAAAAAAAGAAAAGTTTTGCTTTTGTTTCTGTTAAAAAAATGTGTAAATAAGTAAGTTTTCTCTTTCACTGATGGGCACTGATAAGGCGGCACTGACAGGTACTGATACGGTGGCACCAATGAGGTGGCACCAGTGAGCGGTGCACTGACGGGCACTGACGGGCACTGATATGCGGCACTGATGGGCACTGGTAGGCGGCACTGATGGGTGGCACTGATATGCAACACTGATGGGCAATGATGGGTGGCACTGAGTGCCACTGGTTGGCAGTGATGGGCACTGATAGGCGACACTGGGCACTGAAAGGCAGCACTGCTGGGCACTGATAGGGTGGCACTAATAGGCGGCACTGATGGGCACTAATATGCGGCACTGCTGGGCACTGATACGTGGCACTGATACGCGGAACTGATATGGGGTACTGATAGGCATCCCTGGTGGCACTGGCAGTGGTAGGCATTGGAGTGGGCACTGATTGGCAGCTGCCTGGGCACAGATTGGTATTTCCCTGGGGGTCTAGGGGGCATACCTGGTGGTCGAGTGTGGTGGCCATCCTGGTGGTCCTGGGCGGCTTCCCTGGTGGTCCTGGGCGGGATCTGAGGGGGGGGCTGTGCTAATAAACAATCAGCAGAGACCCCCCCCCCTGTCAGGAGAGCAGCCGATCGGCTCTCCTCTACTCGCGTCCGTCAGACGCGAGTGAGGAAAAGCCGATCACCGGCTCTTCCAATTTACATTGTGATCAGCCGTGATTGGACGCGGCTGATCACGTGGTAAAGAGTCTCTGTCAGAGATCGGAATTGCGGTGTGTCAGACTGACACCCCGCAAGAACGATCGCCGCGATGCCCACCCCCGGGGGCGCGCAGCGGCTCGATATCCTGATCACGTCATATGACGCCCAGTCAGGATGTTGAAACCACTTTGCCGCCGTCATTTTGCTATATGGCAGGCGGCAAGTGGTTAAGGTGGAAATTAAATCCATTTGGTGCCTTATCTGCATTAAATTAGCCTCAGAACCTGTGAAATTCATATGTGTTCAGGTTTAAAGGGATGAGGTGGCAACCCCGACTGTATCTCAAAAAATGGCCTGGTCATGAAGGAGGGGGGGATAAGGTAACTCTGCCGGAGGGAAAGTGGTTAAAGTGGAACTTCACTCTCCCAATCAACATTGATTATTTTTAATCCTCTTGCTGCTAGCCTTAATGAATAGAAAAGAAAGTAGATCATATTTACTTGTTTTAATTTTTTTTTTTTTTTTTTTTACATTTCTTCAGTTACTTTCTGGTTCCTTGCCTAGGCAAATTATGTCCTACATCCCAGGAGTCTTCAGGAGGGAAGGAGAGGAGGAGGAGTTTTCTCAGCTAAGCACGCCCTCTTGCATGCATGCTTAAGCTAAGGGCAGATGGATTTCAGGAGGTAAATGCTACATGAATCATCTGCCCTTACTCAAGATGACCACAGCCAGAAATGCTGGGCGGGGGCTGATTTGTTTTTCAAGGTGATTTCTCAACCAAATAAAGCATTGAGACATGGATGGATGGGGGAGTTTGCTTTGAATATTAAAAATGAATTAAATAGTGTTTTTTTTTGTTTGTGGTGCTCAAATGCAGTGAAGATCCGTTTTAAGTAATAAAAAAGTTATTGTTCTATAACCACTCGCCCTCCGGAAGATTTACCCCCCTTTATGACCAGGACATTTTTTTTTTTGCGATACGGCAGTGCATCACATAACTGACAATTGCGCAGTCGTGCAACGCTGTACAGAAATTAAGTTTATGTTGTCGTTTTTTTGGGGATGTATGACATAATTTACCTAGGAAAGAAACCAGGAAGTAACTGAAGAAATTTTAAAAACAAGTTTAAAACAAGTAAATATGATATACTTTTCTATCTATTTATTAAGACTAGCAGCAAATAATCACAGTTGATTGGGAGAGTAAAGTTCCACTTTAACCACTTACGTCCCCTTCACGACCAGGACATTCTTTGCGATACGGCACTGCTTTACTTTAACTGACAATTGCGCGGTCGTGCGACGCTGTGCCCAAATAAAATTTATGTCCTTTTTTTCCCCACAAATAGAGCTTTCTTTTGGTGGTATTTGATCACCTCTGCAGTTTTTTTTTTTTATTTTTTGCGCTGTAAACAAAAAAAGAGCGACAATTTTGAAAATAAAGTAATATTTTATACTTTCTGCTATAAAACATATCCAATAAAAAATTGAAAAAAAAAATCAAATTTCATAAATTTAGGCCAATATGTATTCTGCTGCATATTTTTGCATATTTTTGGTAAAAAAAATCCCAATAAGTGTATATTGAGCGGTTTGCACCAAAGTTATAACGTCTACAAACTATTGGATATATACTGATTTTTTTTTATTTTTATACTAGTAATGGCAGTGATCAGTGACTTATAGTGGGACTGTGATATTGCGGCAGACAGTCTGACACTAACTGACACTTTTTTGGGGACCAGTGACACCAATACAGTGATCAGTGCTAAAAATATGCACTGTCACTGTACTAATGACACTGGCTGGGAAGGAGTTAAACATCTAAGGCGATCAAAGGGTTAAATGTGTGCCTAGCCGGTGTTTATGTGTACACAGTGTGCTGATTTTACTAAGAGATGTGATGGATTTTATTCCAAGAAAATCTATCACATCCCCGCTGACAGGACAGAGCTCTGCCTTGTTTATACAGTGGGGACGGAAAGTGTTCAGACCCCCTTCAATTTTTCACTCTTTGTTATATTGCAGCCATTTGCTAAAATCATTTAAGTTCATTTTTTTCCTCATTAATGTACACACAGCACCCCATATTGACAGAAAAACACAGAATTGTTGACATTTTTGCAGATTTATTAAAAAAGAAAAACTGAAATATCACATGGTCCTAAGTATTCAGACCCTTTGCTGTGACACTCATATATATAACTCAGGTGCTGTCCATTTCTTCTGATCATCCTTGAGATGGTTCTACACCTTCATTTGAGTCCAGCTGTGTTTGATTATACTGATTGGACTTGATTAGGAAAGCCACACACCTGTCTATATAAGAGCTTACAGCTCACAGTGCATGTCAGAGCAAATGAGAATCATGAGGTCAAAGGAACTGCCTGAAGAGCTCAGAGACAGAATTGTGGCAAGGCACAGATCTGGCCAAGGTTACAAAAAAAATTCTGCTGCACTTAAGGTTCCTAAGAGCACAGTGGCCTCCATAATCCTTAAATGGAAGACGTTTGGGACGACCAGAACCCTTCCTAGAGCTGGCGTCCGGCCAAACTGAGCTATCGGGGGGAGAAGAGCCTTGGTGAGAGAGGTAAAGAAGAACCCAAAGATCACTGTGGCTGAGCTCCAGAGATGCAGTCGGGAGATGGGAGAAAGTTGTAGAAAGTCAACCATCACTGCAGCCCTCCACCAGTTGGGGCTTTATGGCAGAGTGGCCCGACGGAAGCCTCTCCTCAGTGCAAGACACATGAAAGCCCGCATGGAGTTTGCTAAAAAACACCTGAAGGACTCCAAGATGGTGAGAAATAAGATTCTTTGCTCTGATGAGACCAAGATAGAACTTTTTGGCTTTAATTCTAAGTGGTATGTATGGAGAAAACCAGGCACTGCTCATCACCTGTCCAATACAGTCCCAACAGTGAAGCATGGTGGTGGCAGCATCATGCTGTGGGGGTGTTTTTCAGCTGCAGGGACAGGACGACTGGTTGCAATCGAGAGAAAGATGAATGCGGCCAAGTACAGGGATATCCTGGACGAAAACCTTCTCCAGAGTGCTCAGGACCTCAGACTGGGCCGAAGGTTTACCTTCCAACAAGACAATGTCCCTAAGCACACAGCTAAAATAATGAAGGAGTGGCTTCACAAGTGACTGTTCTTGAATGGCCCAGCCAGAGCCCTGACTTAAACCCAATTGTGCATCTCTGGAGAGACCTAAAAATGGCTGTCCACCAACGTTTACCGTCCAACCTGACAGAACTGGAGAGGATCTGCAAGGAGGAATGACAGAGGATCCCCAAATCCAGGTGTGAAAAAACTCATGGCTGTATTAGATCAAAAGGGTGCTTCTACTAAATACTGAGCAAAGGGTCTGAATACTTAGGACCATGTGATATTTCAGTTTTTCTTTTTTAATAATCTGCAAAAATGTCAACAATTCTGTGTTTTTCTGTCAATATGGGGTGCTGTGTGTACATTAATGAGGAAAAAAATGAACTTAAATGATTTTAGCAAATGGCTGCAATATAACAAAGAGTGAAAAATTTAAGGGGGTCTAAATACTTTCTGTCCCCACTGTATAGGCAGAGCTCTTTATCTCTCCTTGCCGATCAGCGAGTGCTGGCAGACAATCCTTTGGCCGACACCCGCTGATCGGCTTGTGTTGAGTCAAATCACAGCACAGCCGTGGCACCAGCGGCACGCACTCCCTACCTAGAAGTTGTGGGATCACGTACCCAGTACATGACCTGGCACAGGAGAGCCACTCTCCTGCCGTATAACTAAGTTATGCAGTCAGCAAGCGGATAAACAAGGCCAAAGCAACAATGTAAAAACTGCTCTGCTCCATAAGGGGTGTACAGGTGTGAGAGTTTAAGAGGTTAAACCCTTCTTTCCGGTCTGTTTCAGCCCTCCGGAGACAGCTATTACCCAGCACTCCAATGTCCAGGTCCTTCAAGCCATCCTCAATGTTGGAGTAGATCTCCAGTCCTTTCGTAAAATCAGCCTGGATGATTCGGGTCTTTTGCTGAGTCTGATGCTCTGTGGAAAGAATGTGCAACTGTTAGCCAAGGGTAAAAAAATAAACATTTTTTAATAAAAAAAATGTATCCTAAGCAAATGAAATGGAATGTGTCAAGATCTTACAATCATAGAAACATAGAGTGACGGCAGCAAAAAACAAAAACAAGTCCTCGAGTCTGCTCAACTTTTTATCCATTTTTTTACCTTTTTTGCTTGAGTATAGACGGGGCTTTTTTTCTCAGATTGTAGGCGCAGGAACCCCTTCCTTCTGAGTCACCCTTCGTCTCTGCCCCCTACCCACCTCTGAGCACCATGCCTTGGTTCCACCCCCTACCCACCTCCCAGTATCACCCCTTTTAGAGAATACAGAACCAATAAGTGTAGCAAGGGCCCCGACCCCTAGAAACCTAATGGTGACCTCCAGAGTCAGGGAGAGCTGACATCCTTCTTTGTAGAGTGGGTTACTAGGCATAGTGGGTGTAATGCAAGATAGAATGATTGGGCGCCAGTCACTTTTTGAATGCCAACTAAAGAGATTTATTGTCTTTTAACAAGAACTGGGGGAGAGAGGGTTAGGGCCTGAACACCCTTAGGCAGATGCAATAGCAGTTGGCAGACTCCGAGACAAAATAGGCAGACAGCTATACAGGTTGAGGGTAAGCTGATTGTAGCACTCTACTTGTAGAACTGCTGTCTCCTATGGCAACTGAACTTGTAGGTTGACTTCAACACAGATCTGTACACATACCAGGCTTGGTATCCCTGTTGTGTTAGACTTGGCCTCCATCTCACAGCCTCCCGCTGTAGCTTTTTTCACTGAGCTCCCAGTCTTCTCACCAGACCTTCAGACCCCAGCCGCTGGCTGGATCCCCTGAGCTCTTCCACTTCTAACCCGCTGTACACTCCAAGTGTCACCCTCGCTACCTGCTAAGTCCCTGGCTTGGCTCTCAGCTAACCCGCTGAATCCTCTTCAAGTGTCACTCACGTTCACCCGCTGGTTCCCTGACTTGGACGCTGAAGCTTTCCCAACTTGTTCACCGTCCCCGGTTAGTGAAAAAGGCTGCTCTGGTACTTCAGACTTCACAAACTTGGCCTCTGATAACAGAAGCAGTTGTTCCTTACTGGTGATGGTGTCCCCTTTATCTCTGACCTCCGGTTCTCACTTGCCTCTGCTAACAGGAGTGGTTGTCCCATGTGACAACTGCTTCTCCTTCATCTCTGGCAACACTCTGTTCACCGTCCGACTGAACCTCTGCAATGATCAAGTCCACAGAAGGGGCTGGATGGAGTCCTGTGTTCCTGGGAAGTGGGAGAGCCTGGGGTGCTGGGAGAACCTCGGTCAGAGGCCACGAGTTGGTCCATGCAGTGAGGTGCTGCAAGCATAGGCTGAGTGAGCCTAAAAAATGACCATAGTATGGGAGACCAGAGAGAGCCGTGATGCTGCTGACAGGAGAGCCAGGTGGCTTGGTATTGTCTATTAACGTTGTTGCTGAGTGAAGCTGAAACTCAGAGGCGTAACTAGAACCTTCAGGGCCCCGGTGCAAGAAACCATGAAGGGTCCCCCTGACCCCCCTCCATCTGATCCCCCTGCTTACAGTTCTGTGGGGGCATCCATGAACATCCTCTAGGAACCCTGCCTCCCATGTGCCCAATCACAGCGGCCCTTTGCCATGTGATCAGCTGATCACATGTAAACAGACTTGCTGGTTATCGGCAGTCATTTCCTCCCACGCTGTTTATGTGTGAGGAAAGGAAAGCCGTTAACCAGCAAGATTGTCAGTATATTGTTTACACTGATAATCAGGGCACTGATCATCAATGCCCTGATTATCAGCGCAGCCTATCAGTGCCCATCAGTGCCTCTTATCAGTGCTGATCAATGCCTCCTATCAGTGCTGCCTATCAGTGCCACCCATCAGTGCCACCCATCAGTGCACATCAATGTCGCCTATCAGTACCCATCACAGTGCTGACTATCAGTGCCCATCAGTTCCGCCCATCAGTGCCTCCTCAGCAGTTTTAATGTGAGTCCACGTAAGTCTGAACTGTGTTTACGGGCCCACTTTTAATAAATAAAATTAACGTTCCGTCAAAGATTCCCTCGCAGGGGTTTCAGCAGTGATGGAACTACCAGGGTCACAAGGGTCACACTTGCGACCAGGCCCTGGTGTTCCGCCACTGTCTGAGGGCTCCAGCAGGGTTGCTGGCCGCAGGGCTCTGGGCTGCGAGCATCTCTCTAATACAGCCCAGAGCCTGCACTGACAGTTCCCCCTCCCTCCTATGGGTGTGAGAGGAGAGACAATCTTCTCCTTCTTCTCCTGTGTGCACCACGGTAAGTGTGAAGCCCAGAGGGAACTGTCAGTACAGGCTCTGAGCTGTATAAGAGAGATGCTCTCAGCTCAGAGCCCTGCGGCCAGCAACCCCGCTGGGGCCCCTGGACAGTGGCGAAATGCCAGGGCCCAATGCGACCTTTGTGACCCTGGTAGTTCCACCACTGCTGAAACCCCTGCTTTGGAATCTTGGATGGAACTTTAAATTTGTTTAATAAAAGTGGGCTGCTGTGCCCTTAAACACAAATTCAGACTTACATGGAGTCACTTTAAAACTGCTGAACACCATTGAGATAACTAACACCCATGTCGCAACCAGTAGAATTATGTTCAAAAATGTTTATTTTTGGAACATCTGTATAATTTTCTAATGGCTAGTGGAGTCACATCAACATTAATTTTTGACCATAAGTGACGAGAAAATTCAAAGGAGCAGGATGGAAAATTTTTCTTGAACATAATTCTAGTGATGAACGGGGTTTTCATTTGAGAACAATTTTACAAAATTGTAATAAAACCTGTTTAATACTTCTAGAATTCCATTCAAATGGTAAGGCCGGGTGAAATTTTAGGGAATGTCAAAATAAATTAAATAACTCAATGATGGCATAAAAGAAAGGATGTACTGAGGAACGAGGTTTCAGAATTTCTTGAGGAATGAGGTTTCAGAATTTCTTGAGGAACGAGGTTTCAGAATTTCTTGAGGAACGTTTGAATGAAAACCTGTTTGTGTATGGCCAGCTTGACTGGGGACTCTACCATGGAGAGGACAGACACAAACAACCCTTACCGATCTCTCTTGACACTTTCTCAAGCTTTTCCAGGTTCCGGCTGATGAGGACCACGTTGAAGCCCCTTTTGGCCAGCTACAGAAGGAAAGAAAATAATATTAGAGGAGCACAACATTGGGAAGGAGGGATGGATAGAGGAACAAATCATTACCTCTTCTGCGTAGGCTTTTCCGATGCCATCTGTAGCTCCTGTTACCACTGTAGACAACAAACAGCAATTTTTTTTTTTTTTTTTACAGGTAGAAACAAACACAGCAATTTTAATCAAATAAAAACAAAATAAAAAATGGCTTAAACACTTTGCCTCTAGAGCTATTTTTTCATTTTTTGCACACATGTAAAAAAAAAAATCTGCATTTTTGGCTATAAACTTACTTAAAAACTCCCAAAACATTCTATATTTTATGAAAGCAGAGGCCTTGTATGTTGTAGAAATAGCATGTTGCAAATACAGTAGTTGAATTTTTTTTATGTCTCGTGAACTGTTTATCAAAAGCATAGATGTGGTGGAGGCGTAGTTTTACCAAGCTTTTTTCCCTTTCTATTCATCTGATGATCCTGCCGGTAACACATTTCCTGTCTTAGAGTGACAACGCTTACTCATTGTACTCTATCAATAAAGGAGCATTAGCTTGTCACATTAGGTCAGGAAGTGTGCTAGTACTACAGAAGTGACCTGGATAGGGCTAATAGAACAGCTTGAGAAAAGACTGCAGATTGACCAAGACAGCTCTGGATTTCTGGCAGGCCAATGCATATATTTTATATATATACAAAATACAATATTGGTATCTTTCACAGATTAATAAGGGAGCAAATAGGAAAAGTACATTGTTAAGAGTCACACACACATTACACTGGACTGCAGACAAAACTTTATCATCTTTTTATTGCTTTAAATATAGTGAAGACAACTTTGAAACACTGGAATATTTTAGTGTTGTGTCCCCAGTAGTGGGAGTTCATTCCATTTCCTGTTGGTGACACGCAGGAGGTGATACAAAATCTCAATGGAAACACAGATAGCAATTAAAAACGAGAAGAGGTAACAATATTAAAAGTCAATATAGTACATCCTTAACGTCACAACGCAGGGACAATTCTCATCGACAAAAGGCAGATCAGGCTTGGTCACGTACAGTATGTGTTTATTGTTTGTAGAGGTATATAAATTATATGAAAGAAATCTGCCTTGAAGTGTCTTGAAGGTTAACTTCACTTATTTAGAAAAAAAAAAAAAAAAAAACAGCAAACAAAAAAAAAAATTATAGCATATACATTTGTTCTACAAGCCATGTTGCAATTTAATGGGAAAACAGCACGCTCAGGTTTAACAAATAAGGTAAAAGCTGCCAGCACTGGAAAATCAGATACTTCAATTTACATATACAAATAGAAAATAAAACTGCCCTTTTGACCGCCCCCCCCAGAGGACGCCATATGACGAAACGCGTAGGGCGGAGCCTACAACGGTGGCGTCATCATGCACGTGGACCTCATTGGATGGTTGGGACTAATAGTTTACAAGCTCGTAGCAACATCATTTGAAGTCACACATGTTCGTAAAGCCAGTTTCAATTTTTCAACACGTGAGCGTGCGTTTTAATTCTTTAATACACTTTCACTATACAGTTTTACGCTAGGAGAGTGTCTTTTATGTCTTATTTTTGAGTGATGCTCGTGATACAGTCCATATTAGCTCTGGAGAAAGATGCGTTTTGGTTTGAGGGAGACCTAAATCCCCCAAAGCGCTATATGACCATCTGTAATACAGAGGTCAACAAGCTCTGACAAGGAGCTGTATTGCACTTATGGTTGGGGGTGCACTGTGAATCACCTTTCAGAGTGTTCATATGGACTTTTCACAAGGTGTCTTTTCACTTTAACCACTTGCAGCCAATCGACGTACCAGTACATTTCTTGACTTCAAGTGGTTGTACCGGGATGATGCCCCAATGCCATTTTTTAGAGCCCGTGGTTGACTCGCTTGTAAGAGCAATCGGAGCGGCTAACTAGCTGCTTGATTGCCGTTACAAGCAACATAAGGGGATGTCCCGTTCCCCCTCCTGCGGTTCTTCCATCCCACAGGGAGCCCCGAGCAACCAGCCTGCACATCTGCCAGCTGGCCAGACACCCTAACAAAGCTGGGATCAGCTTTGTCTCCATAGAGGTAACCCGGAAGCAATTAACTGACACCACTTCCGGTTTACCCGGATGTCATCGGCGTCATTTTCAAATAAATTAAAACATTCAAAAACACCAATCTTGGTGTTTTGAATACTTTTAAGTGCAGGGGAGGGATTTGGGGACTTTTTGACCCCAGATCCCTCCATAAAGAGTACCTGTCACTGACTATTGATGCTTACATTCCTTGTCCTTGTGACAGCAATAAAAGTGATCAAGAAATAAATAAATAATTAAAGCAACAGTTTAAATAATAAAAAAAAAATAATAATTAAAACTTGACCTCCGGAAGATTTACCCCCCTTCACGACCAGGCCATTTTTTTGCTATACGACACTGTGTCATCCAACGCTGTACCCAAATAAAATGTATGTCCCTTTTTTTCCCCATAAATAGAGCTTTCTTTTGGTGGTATTTGTTCACAAAAAAAGACTGACAATTTTGAAATAAATATTTTTTGCTTAAAAAAAAAAAAAAAAAAAAAAAAAAAAAAAAAGAATTTCTTCATAAATTTAGGCCAATATGTATTCTGCTACATGTTTTTGTTAAAAAAAAAAATCCCAATAAGCGTTGATTAGTTTGCGCAAAAGTTGTAGCATCTACAAACAATGGGATATTTTTATGGAATTTTTATTTATTTAATTTTTTTACTAGTAATGGCGACGATCAGCGACTAATAGCGGGACTGCGATATTGCAGCGGACAAATCGGACTGACGCTTTTTTGGGAACCATTGACACTTGGGGTTCTTTCACACGAACGATCCGTTCAGGTCCGCCTGTCAGTTTTTTTAGGCGGACCTGAACGGACCTTCCATAGACCTCTATGGAGCGTCGGATGTCAGCAGTGTTATGTCCGATGACATCCGACCCGCTCCGAAAAAGTGTAACGGAGGAAAAACCTACTTTTCCATCCGTTTTCGGATCGGATCAGGTGACGACGGACTCTGCAGTCCGTCATCATCCGATCCCCCATAGAGGAGAGCGGCGCAGTCACCCTGTAGCAGTAAATCTGCTATGATACAGTTGGCAACTGGTTAAAAAAAAATAATTAAAAGTGCCCCCCCCCCACGTGTTTGCTCACAAAGGTGAATGCACGCGCCGGTCCTGCACGCTCACAAACATCGATCTTCCCACACATGTGAGATATCACTGCGAACGTCAGATCATGGGCAGCAAATCTAGTACCAAGATAGTCCATCTTCTCTGCTTTTGGAGACCAGTAGGGGACTGGCCTCCATTCCCAATTCCCCAGGTACAAATACAGATATAAAAGATTTTTTACAGGAATCTGACAAAAGTCTATAATATCATCATAAATATTTATTGGAATAAGAATTGAAGAAAATAAATTGGGAGGGTCCTTCTGACAGCAATAAAAAAAAAAAAAATTATTAAATTAAAAGCAACAGTTAAAAAAAAAAAAAAAAAAAAGGAATAATTAAAACTTGACCTCCGGAAGGTTTACCCCCCTCAATGACCAAGCCATTTTTTGTGATACGATATTGATTTACTTACTTTACTTTACTTGATTTAACAATTGCGTGGTTGTGCAACACTGTACCCAAAAAAAAAATATGTCCTTTCTTTCCCACAAATAGAGCTTTCTTTTGGTGGTATTTGATCACCTCTGCAGTTTTTATTTTTTGTGCTATAAACACAAAACGACATTTTTCATCAATTTAAGCCAATGTGTATTCTGCTAAGTTTTTTTGGTAAAAAAAAAAATCCCAATAAGCGTATATTGATTGGTTTGCAGAAAATATATAGCGTCTACAAAATAGGGGAAAGATTTATGGAATTTTTATTAATTCTGTGTATACTAGTAATTGCGACGATCAGCGACTTATAGTGGGACTGCGATATTGCAGCAGACAACACGGATACTAACTGACTCTTCTGACACTTTTTTGGGGATCAGGCCCCCTAATACAGTGATCGGTGCTAAAATATATGCACTGTCATTGTACTAATGACACTGTCTGGAAAGGGGCGATCAAAGGGTTAAATGTGTGCCTAGCTGGTGTTTCAGTGTAGTGGGGGAGGTGATTTTACTAGTGGAAGGCATAGGTCGGTGTTCCTTGCTTTGCAGGAACACAGGATCCATGCCTTCCTTACTAACAGAAGACCAATCTGCCTTGTTTACATAGGAAGACTGCCGTTCTGCCTGTGTACCGAACAATCGGCAGGTGCTGGTGCACATTGGGTTCGTGGTTACCCCTGATCAGCTCCCACTGTGTAGAATCACAGCGGGAGCGAGCCGTCTTTGGCACGCACTCGTGCCAGATACCTGGAAGTGCAAAATCATATATATATATATATATATATATATATATATATATATATATATATATATAGTAATTTTACGCAGCGCAGCAGCCCTGTAGCAGTAAATCTGCTATGGGGCAGTTGGCAAGTGTTTAAAAATTACCTTTTCATTTTCAATCTGCAGGGCTGTAATTTTCTGTAAAATGCAATATGGTAGCCTGGGGGTGTTCTGTATACAGATGGTGTACAGAACCCACCCCAGAAATGTAATTTCCTGCTTGTGTGATTGGCTCACTGATTTTTCCAGATGTCTGCACTAAGATACTGCACTAAGTCAGATTTTGGGCATCCCCTGCAACAAAAATGTAATTTTTTGGTGAGATCCTCCCAAAGGTAAATCACATCTAAAGGGGTGCAGGCCCTGACACTTTCCTCATTAGAGCCCCAAAGGTGCAGCAGCTGATTGATAATTATAAAATCACTCCCACTCCCATTAATTTTGCACGGACAAAAGGTACTGTAGGTATCTGCAACAAGGTTTGGTAAAATCTTTGCAATGTACATAGATCAGCCAGAGATGAGTGTTTTTTCCTCAACAAAAGTGGAGTTACTCTTTAAGAGATTGTAGGGGCATCTATCAAGAGTCAGAAAAAAAAATTAAATATGTAGTGCTTATGTGAATGCCGAGGATCCCAGACCTTCTGGAAATGTTAAAAGTTCAGATAAAATTGTCGGCACATACAAAAGACACTTACCTGCCCACCCCCCGTACTTCTTGAGGTCCTTCCTCCACCATCGAGAAAGGACGTGGACTCGGAACCCCTTCAGCAACTTGCAGGACTGGCTGAGAACCAGGTGGGACAGAGTCAGGAAGCCCAGCAGGGTCAGTCCCCGGTAGATCATGGAGTCCTTCATTTCAGCTGTCCTGTCGGTGAGGTTGTGGTTGCTCCCTCCCAGGTGATATCTTCTTACTCTCAGGTCCCGTGTCACTGTGTCACATCCACACTATCCTCTAGTACAGAGGCAGATGATAGATATTTAAAAATTTCAATTATAAATGCATAAAAAATTAACAGAAGCAAAGTAAAAGCAAAACTGGGCAGGATAATGGTGAAAAGAAACTCCAATGTTCTTATTGGGTGGTTAGGTGCCCACCAAAGTGTTACAAAGTTAGAGCAGATTTTTACGCCCACCTTTGGGTCCACATCCCAGATCTGTGGGTTGCTGGTTGAGCTCCCTGTATTTAAGTGGTTTTCTAAAGTAAAATAATTTGCTTCTCCATATAGTTACAAAGTTAGGTTGAAAAAAGTCCATCTAGTGCAACCAATAGAAAAAACAAAAAACAAAATACAAAACCTCAATATACACTATCCTATTCCCACAGATGATCCAGAGAAAGGCAAAAAAAGTCCCTTAAGCATAGTCCAGTTTGCTCCAGAAAACAAATTGGATATACAATGCGATATCATATGGAAGCAGCTAAAATAAAATGTCAAAAACAAGTAAAACGATGTGATAAAAATGAGTAAAACTACAGTAATAAACCTCTCTAATCACCAACTAAACATGACTTTGCCAACAAAATGTTCACCCCTGCACCGCATAAAATAAAAATATAGAAATAAACAGAACCATGTAATCGCAAGCACTGTGTAACATGAATATATAAATAAATCCAAAGAGCCACAAAACAGTGTGCATGTGTCTTCATTGCAAATATTGCTTCTCCATCACGTGTGTGGTTGAACTTATTCCAAAATGTGTGCAAACAGAGAACTCATCAAAACAATATGGCCTTGATCTTTCATGACATGAAGGGCTTACTTTAAAATCTATGACACGATGCATTTAAGAATTTTTGTGTACATGCTGAGCTTGGAAGGTTATATACATATATATATATATATATATATTCAGTATATACTGTGGGGGGGGGGGGGGATCTACTAAAAACAGAGTGCAGCTCTGCATAGTACTCAATCAGCTTGTAGGTTTTATTGTCAAAGCTTAATTGAACAAGCTGAAGTTAGAAGCTGATTGGCTAAGCGACATAAGATTAGTAAATCTTCCCCTGTATACAGTATATACTGTATATATACTGTGAGAGTGAGAGCCCTGGTCTTGGTGAAAATTAGTGTAAAATGGACACAGGACTCTCAAAGAGGCAGTTTGAGAAGTTCCAGCAGAAGATTGGTGAGCAGAGAAAACTATGCTTTAAGTCTTCTCTGCATTTTGGACTGGATTGGATTGGGGCTGAAAACTTGAAGACTTCAAAGAGCATTGGGAGGGATGGAGTCTTCAGTCTTGTGTCCGGGCTTTCCAGAAGTTCTGCAGGTTGTGTGTGTGTGTCCAGGTGCACACAATCATTATAAGGCAGATCTGAGCATAGCTCAGGGGAGTTGGTGTTGGAGCAGTTGCTGTAGCCAGGAGGGAGGTGTGCTACCGTTTAAGAACCCAGGCAATATCCTTGAGATGGCGCTCCATGTGGGAGAGGTTCCAGGTCAGTGGACTGAGAGAGTTGGGCCAGCTGAGAGAGTCGGGGAGACCAAAGCTGAGACAACTGGAAGAGAGAGTCCTGGGGACCAGAGGGGCCTGTGAGTCTTGGAGGAGTGTGAAAGCCTGAAGTGTCAGGAGAACCCCTTCCTAGAGGCCAGGAGTGGGCCTGCGCAGCTTTGTACTGCGACCATGGCTGAGTGAGCCTTGAGAGCCAGGTGGCTTGGCATTTTTGTTTGTGTTGTAATTTTTGGGAGGACTCCTGTGTGGGCAACCCATGCATGTATGAACTTTTTTTTACTTTAAATAAAAGTGGGCTACCAAGCCCTTAAACTGAAGTTCCTGTTGGCTGTGAACTCACTGAATACGCATCTACCACTGAGCTAGACATCCCCCAATATCACAATACACACACACTATATTACCAAATGTATTACCAAATGTATTGCCTTTACACGCGCATGAACTTTAATGGCATCCCAGTCTTAGTCCATAGGGTTCAATATTGAGTTGGCCCACCCTTTGCAGCTATAACAGCTTCAGCTCTTCTGGGAAGGCTGTCCACAAGGTTTGTGTCTATGGGAATGTTTGACCATTCTTCCAGAAGTGCATTTGTGAGGTCAGGCACTGATGAGAAGGCTTGGCTCGCAGTCTCCGCTCTAATTCCTCCCTAAGGTGTTCTATCGGGTTGAGGTCAGGACTCTGTGCAGTCCAATCAAGTTTCTCCATCCCAACCTTGCTCATCCATGTCTTTAGGGACCTTGCTTTGTGCACTGGTGCGCAGTCATGTTGGAACAGGAAGGGCCCATCCCCAAACTGTTCCCACAAAGTTGGGAGCATGAAATTGTAAGGGGCCAAGACCAACCCCTGAAGAACAACCTGACACAATAATTCCCCCTCCACCAAATGATATGGACCAGTGCACAAAGCAAGGTCCATAAAGACATGGATGAGTGAGTTTGGGGTGGAGGAACTTGACTGGCCTGAACAGAGTGCTGACCTCAACCCGATAGAACACCTTTGGCATGAATTAGAGTGGAGACTGCGAGCCAGGCCTTCTCGTCCACATCAGTGCCTGACTTCACAAATGCGCTTCTGGAAGAATGGTCAAACATTCCCATAGACATACTCCTGAACCTTGTGGACAGCCTTTCCATAAGAGTTAAAGCTGTTATAGCTGCAAAGGGTGGACCAACTTGGTATTGGACCCTATGGACTAAGACTGGGACACCATTAATAATATGTGTGTAAAGGCGTCCCAATACTTTTGGTAATATAGTTTCCTGTGAGCAGCGGCAACAGGAGCACTAGTAGAAATAGGCTTATTTTATCATAGCGCAAGTTTTTCTTGATTCATAGGTTAAAAAATTAGCTCTTAATTATAAAGTGTAGCAAGTGTTCATCATAAAGTGCTCCATAAAAGTCCACACTTCCAAGAAATGAACGGTGAATATCCAGATCTACTTCAGCCACCAATCCCCTTTGGGTGCAGTGCTCACTCACCTTAATCACTGACCTGAAAGGTCAGTAAATGTGTTTTTTATTAAAGTGGCAGTAAACCCTTTGTTTAAAATTGTGCCTACAGGTAAGCGTAAAATAAGGCCCAAACATCAATCCACCACGGACTGCTCCAGCATGGATCCAGGCATCACTCCTCATGTTGAAAGATGTAAAGACAAAAACCAATTAATGGTGTAGAATATCAAAACCATTTAAATTTATTAAAACCACGTATAACATATCTCACAAAAGTGAGTACACCCCTCACATTTTTGTAAATATTTTATTATATAGTTTCATGTGACAAGTGACAACACTGAAGAAATGAGTGTCATGGTCTGGGGCTGCATGAGTGCTGTCTCCAGCACTCCACTGGGGAGCTACACTTCATTGAGGGAACCATGAATGCCAACATTAACTGTGACATACTGAAGCAGAGCATGATCCCCTCTCTTCGGAGACTGGGCCGCCGGGTGGTATTCCAGCATGATAACGACCCCAAACACACCTCCAAGATGACCACTGCCTTGCTAATGAAGCTGAGGGTAAAGGTGATGGACTGGCCAAGCATGTCTCCAGACCTAAACCCTACAGAGCATCTGTGGGGCATCCTCAAAGGGAAGGTGGAGGTCTCTAACATTCATAAGCTCTGTGATGTAGTCATGGAGGCGTGGAAGAGGATTCCAGTGGCAACCTGTGAAGCTCTGGTGAATTCCATGCCCAAGAGGGTTAAGGCAGTGCTGGAAAATAATGGTGGCCACACAAAATATTGACACTTTGGGATCAATTTGGACATTTTCACCTAGGGGTGTACTCACTTTTGTTGCCAGGCCCAGCAGTTTAGACAGTAAAGGCTGTGTGTTGAGTTATTTTGAGGGCTCAGCAAATTTACACTGTTATACAAGCTGTACACTCACTACTTTACATTGTAGCAATGTGTCATTTCTTTAGTGTTGTCACATGAAGATATAACAAAATATTTACAAAAATATGAGGGGTGTACTCACATTTGTGAGCTACTGTATGTATACTAAACATATTAACTAAACAAACATGATTCAGAGATTTGAATGCTCACAAGTCACATACATCAAAATTGAATAAATCCCAATGGGTCAAAATGGGCTAGCTATTCTTAATGAAGGCATTGACATCCCATTTAATATTGAGGCCATGGGGTCTATAAGATCTGAGAGCGTAGATCCACCATGTCTCAAGCCTGGAGATGCCTCTTCTATGGTTACCCCTCTAATTTGCATGAATTTATCAATTGCCATGAAAGTGGTACCCCTGTTTCTTTAAAAAAATTTAGAGGTGACCAACTTGTCGTCTTGTAGCTTGACGACACCTCTTTGCTGCAAAAAGACTTGCCAAACCAAAAATAATTGTGACTCATAGAGAAGTCCAACAATTGTAAAATAAACAATTGCTGTGAGTGAGGGAGACTGGAATCTCTGTCAAGATAATGTTTGACTGCCTCTGTTCCATGTTGATGCGATATAATAGTGTAAAGAGAGGCCACGTCAACAGTGGCTAAGACGTAACCATCCCTCCAGACTACATCCCTCAGGACATTGATGACATGAGTAGTGTTTCAGAAACCATGAATCAGACCGAAACAGGAGTACAGTTAAATCACACTTGTTTAATAATAAAAGTAAATAGAACAAATGTAGACAAAACATAGCCAAAGTTCGATAACCGGAACGGTTAGTCAGACAAGCCAGAAAGTCAGGAATCAGCGTATTGGAACAGCAAGCAGGATCTGGAGCCAGAAGGAATGTCAGCCAAGCAAGTCTTTAATAGGAGCGCAGGAGAAAGTCTCTGTGATGTTGACCAAGGCGATGGCAGAGATCATCTGGGCTGGACGGCTTAAGTGAGCAGGACTGACGAGCAGGATATCATCAACAGGTTAGTCACTGTGGAGAGATAGAAGCTGGCAATTAGCCGACAGCTGAGCGGCCAGCTCAGAGAATGAAGGGCTGAGCCCAGCTCTGACAGTACCCCCTCCTCAACAAACCCTCCCCCTCATTGGACCACCAGGGTTGACGGGAAAACGTCTATGGAAATCACGGAGGAGGACAGAGGCATGTACGTCCGAGGATGAGACCCAAGAGTGTTCCTCTGGACCGTACCCTTTCCAATGCACCAGGTACTTTATGAGCCCACGAAACCTACGGGGGTCAACAATGGACTGTACTTCATACTCCTCATGGTTCTCAACCTGTACAGGGTGAGGAAATGGCACCGAGGTGGTAAAGCGGTTTCAACCAAAGGTTTTAATAAGGAGACATGAAATACATTTGAGATACGCATACTATAAGGAAGGTTTAATGCGTAAGCCACTGGGTTAGTCCTGCGGAAAATACGGAATGGCCTAATAAACCGAGGTGTGAACTTCAGAGAGGGAACATGAAGTCGGAGGTTGCGAGATGACAGGCAGACCCTGTCCCCAGCCTGGTAGGAAGGCGCAGGCAGGTGTCTGCGGTCAGTATGGAGTCTGTACCTATCATTAGCACGTCGCAAAGCCTCTTGGACTTGTGCCCAAGTGGAACGAATACCACAGAGATGCTCTTCTTACGCAGGAATGCTCTGCGGAACAAATCAGTCAGGCAACATGGAAGGTTGGAAACCATAGTTTGCCATAAACAGGGACAATCGGGAAGCAGTATTTAAGGCACTGTTGTGAGCAAACTCCACCCATGGTAAGAGGTCTGACCAGTTGTTATGATGGTCAGAAATATAACAACGTAGGAACTGCTCCAAGGACTGATTGGCTTGTTCTGCAGCCCCATTAGACTACGGGTGATACGTAGAGGAGAAAGCAAGCTGAATTTCCAATTGTGCACAAAAGGCTCGCCAGAACCGGGACAAACTGACTACCCCTATCTGAGACGATCACCTTGGGTAGCCCATGTAAGCAAAAGATCTCCCAAGCAAAAATGGAAGCCAGTTCCGTAGAAGTGGGCAACTTCTTAAGTGCAATACAATGGGACATTTTCGAGAACCAGTCAATCGCCATAAGGATAATGAAATCCACAGACAGGTGGGTCCAGGGCCTCTCTCCATTGGGTAAGGGTTGAATGAGGCCCACTGGAAGGTGTCGTTGAGTCTTACTCTGAGCACACATGGAACAGGCAGCTACAAAAGCGGTTATATCAGCACATGGACTAGGCCACCAGAATTGTTGGGAAATGGCCCAAAAGAGTTGATTCTTCCCAGGGTGGCCAGCAGCTTTGGGAGAATGGTAAGTCTGGAGCACGGCAGTACGGAGACTCTCTGGGACAAAGCAGCAAGACAAGACTCTCTGGGACAAAGCAGTATGGACCTGAGCAGCAAGAATTTTGTCACCCAAAGGAGAAGTGAGACTAGTGCGAACTGTAGCCAGAATATGATCAGGAGGAATCACAGGAACCGGAACCGAGGTAGGATTTTGAGACAGAAGGGCTCCAACTCTAGTCTCAGAAGCATCAACCTCAAGGATAAAAGGTAACATAGGATCAAATGTGCCAACACAGGAGCAGAAACAAAGGCAGCCTTGAGACTCTCAAAGGCCTTTATGGGCTCCAGAAACCAACTCTGTGGATTACAGTCCTTTCTGATCATATCAGTCAGGGGCTTGACCAGAGACGAGAAGTTACGAAAAAACTTCCGATAATAGTTGGCAAAGCCAAGAAAACGCTGCGGAGGACAAAAAAACCCACGGGTCGGGGCCACTGTAAGACTGCTGTAAGTTTCTCTGGGTCCATTGAAAAACCAGCAGTGGAAATTACATAACCCAGGAATTTAACCTGTTCACAATGGAATTCGCACTTCTCTATTTACAATAGAGATTGTTCTCTCTTAGTTTCTGAAGCACACAACAGACATCTGTGTGGTGTCTCTTCAGGGACTTGGAAAATATGAGGATATCGTCGAGATAAACCACCACACATAACTACAACAAATCTCGGGGGGACATTGTTAATAAATTCCTGGAAAACTGCCGGAGCGTTACAAAAGCCAAATGGCATTACGAGGTACTCCTAATGGCCTGTTCTGGTATTAAACGCAGTTTTCCACTCGTCGTCTTCCTTAATCCTCACAAGATTATATGCCCCTCTCAAATCAAGCTTTGTGAAAACCGTTGCTCTCTTCAGGCGGTCAAATAACTCCGTAATCAACAGAATCGGATAAGCATTCTTAATCGTGATTGAGAACCCTATCAACAATACAAGGTCTCAGTTCACCACTCTTCTTCTTTACAAAGAAGAAACCAATCTCTGTTCTGTCAGGGGGGAGGAGACCGATCGCTGTTCATAATCAGTATGAACAGCAGATCGGTCTCCTCCCCCAGTCAGTCCCATCCCCCCACAGTTAGAACACACAACCCCTTGATTGCCACCTAGTGTTAACCCCTTCCCTGCTCGTGACATTTTTAATCAGTGGCTATTTTTAGCTCTGTTCGCTGTATAAATGTCAATGGTCCCAAAAAGTGTCAAAAGTGTCCGATCTCTCCGCTGCAATGTCGCAGTCCCGCTAAAAATCGCAGATCGCCGCCATTACTAGTAAAAAGAATAAAAATAATAAAAATTGCCTGAATCCATCCCCTAATCACCACCACGCGATTTTCAGTTAAATTGATGCAGTGCCGTATCGCAAACAATGGCCTGGTCATTAATTAAATTCTTCTGGGGCTGAAGTGGTTAACAATACCCATTGGGATTTATTCATTTTTGATGTATATGACATTTCTTAACGATTTTGACTTATTAAAATCTTCATATATATTCATCTTAGGACTAATATGGTTTCTAACCACAAGATGGTGATAGAGTCCTTATTGCAGTTGTCCCATTTTTTTTTTGTAGTTTCATTATATTAATACAATATGTTAGTTTCATATATTTTATATAGGAGGAAATATGTCTATTAACCTTCCTTGCTATCTGTTTTATTTGGCCCTGTCTCAATGTTTCAGCCTCTAATGTGATATTCAGGGCAGTCTATGTATATCCCTGAAACTACTTTGTTTACTTCCTGTCAGGGTTGGGCTCAGCCCTTCCTTCTCAGAGCTGGCCGCTCGGCTGTCGGCTAATTGCCAGCTCCTATCTCTCCACAGTGACTCACCTGTTGATGATATCCTGCTCGTCAGTCCTGCCTAGATGATCTCTGCCTTCGCCTTGGTCACAGTGACTTTCTCCTGAGCTCCTGTTAAAGACTTGCTTGACTTCCTTCTGCCTCCAGATTATGCTTGCTTTTTCCACTACGCTGATTCCTGACTTGTCTGACTATCTGTTCTGGTTAATGAACTTTGGCTATGTTTTGACTACATTTGTTCTATTTACTTTTATTAATAAACAAATGTGATTTAACTGTACTTCTGTCTCGGTCTGATTCATGGTTTCTGACACTTCCTGGCTCTGATGTCATATCCGGCCAGCATGTGAATCGAATGACTTCTGGGAGTGGCATCATTTCCACTTCCTGTAGCCTTTTTTTCATTTTGGAGCTTGGAACACAATTAGGGTGGGACAAATCCTATGAGTCCTCACCCTATATAGATATAGATATATATCTATATCTATATAGATATATATCTATATAGATATATCTATCTATCTATCTATCTATCTATCTATCTATCTATCTATCTATCTATCTATCTATCTATCTATCTATCTATATATATATATATATATATATATATATATATATATAATATAGAGAGAGAGAGAGAGATGGTTTTGATATACTACACCATGAAGTGTTTTGTGTCTTTTCAACATGAGGAGTGATGCCTGGATCCTTGCTGGAGCAGTCCATGGTGGATTGATGTTTGGGCGTTTTTGACCACCTATAATCTAGTGGTCCAGTTGTAAGGGTAAGAGGCTTGGCTTACTGTGGTGTTGGTGGAAGAATGTGTAAATAAGGGGGTGGTGGTTGCGCTGTGATAAAAAGGGGGGATGGGGAGAGGGAAGAGGGGGACTATACTATAGTGCATACACAGTAAATATCAAATAACCTGAATACCTGAGTCAGATAGATCAAGAAAAGAACTCACGGATGCAAATATATAAATATAAAGGTATAAGTAGAGGCACAGAAGAACACTCAAACATAATAGTGCATACCAAGAGTGCTAACATAAAAAATATACAAGCAAGCAATGCACCTGGGTATTTGAATCAAAATAGGGGGTGCATAAACCCAGAAAATATCAGGTAAAAATCACGTGTATCAATGTGCTGACACTGTGGGCAGCTGATGGCATAAAAAATGAATATATGGTAATCAGAAAAAAAAGATAATAATATAAAACAGTAAAAAAAAAATAAATATATATATATATATATATATATATATATATATATATATATATATATATATAAAGAATATTGAATAGTCCCAGTGGTATGCGCTAGTAACACACCAGCACGTGGCAACTTGCAGACCTTGTAGATGGTGAATCCAAAGGGTAAAAAATGTAACAACAGTCCCACCACCAAATGTGACACTTCTAAATGCAGACCAAATGCCAGTGGTAGGAAAAAGGGGGGTTTCTTCAGTGAGGGCATCTCCGTGTTCACAGGCCGCTTACCTTACTGCTGTAAGGTATACAGCATATGAGTGATTGAGTACACTTGGTAGGTGGTTGCAGCAGTTCTAAGCATGTTCAGTTTATTTATTCATTCCTGTATTTAGCAGTGCATGAGTTTATCACTATAATTTTATGTTATATACTTTGTTGTGATGAGAAAACATGGCAGCTATACATTTTGTGCAAGTTGCAAAGTGAATATTTGCTACAATCAAGTATGCTGGACTAGTCTCATATTCTTCCTAAGAAGACAACGGTGTGTGCTGAGGTAAAGAATACTTGCGGAGAGTGAAAAATTAGCACTGGACTGGCTATCTCATTGGTATTGCTATCTTAAACTCTTATTGCTGATGTAAGTAATCTGGTTCCTGGGCAGACAGCTTCTGTAGACAATAGGACAGTGGTGGTCAATGTTCTTGATATGGAGGGCCTCAAGTGCAGCCCCTGACATCACCAGAGGGACACACATAAAATTAAGAGATTATTCAGTCTCAGAGACAGCAGGGACACAACAGGATATAGTCAAAGGCAATGGGAATTGTACAGGAGATGGTCAGAGACTGCAGACATGATACAGGAGATCATCAGAGACTGCAGACATGATACAGGAGATGGCCAGAGACTGCAGACATGATACAGGAGATGGTGAGAGACTGCAGACATGATACAGGAGATGATCAGAGACTGCAGACATGATACAGGAGATGGTCAGAGACTGCAGACATGATACACAAAATGCTCAGAGACTGCAGACATGATACAGGAGATGGTCAGAGACTGCAGACATGATACAGGAGATGCTCAGAGACTGCAGACATGATACAGGAGATGCTCAGAGACTGCAGACATGATACAGGAAATGCTCAGAGACTGCAGACATGATACAGGAGATTCCCAGATGCAGACATGGTACAGGAGATGCTCAGAGACTGCAGATATGATACAGGAGATGCCCAGATGCAGACATGGTACAGGAGATGCTCAGAGACTGCAGACATGATACAGGAGATGGTCAGCAACTGTGGATATGATAAAAGAGATGGTCAGGGACTGCAGGCACAATACAAGAGATGGTCAGAGACTATTGGTTGGCAGAGTACAGAACTGAGAACATGATGCAAGGGATGGTCAGAGACTATGGACATGATACAATAGATGATATGAGACTGTGAATGTGATATAGAAGTTCTTGGAGACTGGTTGGGCACGAGGGCCATAGGATCTGTGTGGTCCCCTTGGCTTGTAGTGTTGTCAGGGGCATATCAGTGGCCGTCGGGCGAATATGCATGCACGCAGGTGCACGAAGGGCCTTCCCAGGGCAGTTCTGCTGAATGCTCCACCAGGGGGCGCCGGAGCGCTCCCGAGAGCGCCCGTTCGCGCTAGCGATGTTTTGGCGCCAAGGGCCCTTTAAAAGACTGTCAGATGCTTCTGTCAGGTGCTGTTCGTCTGCAGCTCTGCACCTGAGTTCCTGTATCCTGCCTGTTGTTGTATTGCTAGTGACCCGGCTCCGTCTGACCATTCTCCAGTCTCCTATCCGACCCGGCCTGCCTGACCTTGCCTATATCTTGTGACCTGTTGCCGAACTCCTGCCTGCCTGACTATTCTTGGATTATCCCTCCTGCTATATACTTGCCTGATCTCCTGCCAAATGGACTGTCTGACCCTGCTTTGCCTGTGTCCTGTGATGCTGCTTCCAGCCTGCTCTGCCAAGCTCCAGATCCTGCTGCTGCCTTATCATCCACCTGCCTGCCTACTGGCCTGCATCAGTCTACCTGCATCCGCAGCTCAGCCATCCCTGAGGGACGTCCTTCCAGTTCCAGTGTTTGCTTCTGCTGGAACCTGCATCAGGCCCTCCTACCCACTGTGCTCAAGAGACCACTGTTCCCACTTCCAGTGGCTCCTGAACCAGCGTTTAAGAGAGGTCTCCTTCTACCAGCCGGGCTCAACTACCAGGTACCTAACAGTACGAACAGCCATGACTGAGCCCGCAGGAGAGACCTCTCCCATCAAGGAGATCTGTACGCACCTAGCGGCACTCACCTAGGCGGTAAAGACTTTACAAGACAGTTACAACAGACTGGAGGGTCAAGTGCTAAACCTTAGTGGTCCTGGAGGTGTGGCCCCTGCCTCTGCAGCTGCTCCAGCACAGGCTGCTGCACCACCCTCTGTGGTCATGCTTCCACCTGAACCAAGGGTCCCTATCCCTGAGAAGTTTTCTGGTGACCGAACCAAGTTTCTGGCCTTCCGCAGCGCCTGTCAACTTTATTTCGCCCTACAGCCACGGACTTTTTCCTTGGAGGCTACTAAAGTGGGATTTGTCATATCCCTTCTCCAGGGAGAACCCCAGACCTGGGCCCACCGCCTGCTTGAAACCAACTCTGTACAGATCCAATCTTTGCCCGCCTTTTTCGAAGCCATGGCCCAGTTGTACGAGGACTCTCAGCGGACTGCCACCACTGAGGCAGCTTTGTTCGCGCTCCAGCAAGGCCGTAGGCCGGCCGAGGACTATGTTACGGACTTTCGACGCTGGAGCGCGGACACTCAATGGAACAACGCAGCTTTACGTCACTAGTTCCGCATGGGGCTATCTGAGGGTCTTAAGGACGAGCTTGCCCGGGTAGGGATGCCTGATACCCTTGAAGAGCTCATCACTCTTACCATCCAGATTGACCGACGCCTTCGTGAGCACCGGTCTGAACGCTCTTCCCAACAAACGCCCCCTATGTGGATGACTGCAAGAGTTCCGGTTCCTGCCTCCCGGTATCTACCTCCTGCCTGCCCAAGTCCAGTCACCCAAACACCTGATGCTCCCGAGCCTATGCAACTGGGACTTATGCATTCTACCTTGCCCCCAGAAGAACGGGCGCGCAAACGCCAGCTAAATCTCTGTCTCTACTGTAGTGGGGCGGGCCACTACGTGAACAACTGTCCAGTAAAGACTCGTAAGTGCTTTTCTTCTACTCCGACCAGTTTATCCGCTTTTACCGCCAATACAACTCAACTTGCTCTTCCTCTCTCATTACAGCTCCAGGAAAGAACAATCCAGGTCAATGCCATTATTGATTCTGGGGCATGTAGCTGCTTTGTTGATTCTACTTTCACTACCCAACAAAACCTTCCCTTAAAGAACAAGACACACAGACTCTCAGTTTTTTTGGCCGATGGGTCCCATATAAAATCAGGACAAGTCTCTCAAGAAACCCTTCCTTTGTCTGCCACCTGTTTATCTCAACACAAAGAGATCCTAACTCTGGACGTTATCTCATCTCCATTATTTCCGATCATCTTGGGCATGCCCTGGCTCCAGGCCCATAATCCTCATGTTAACTGGGTCACGGGCGAGATCAAGTTCCGGTCACCCTACTGTCAAAAACATTGCCTACCTGAACCCTCTAAATCTGCTACTACTTTACTTTGTATGGACATTGACCAAGACCTCAAAAAACAAAAAATATATGGAAAATAAAAAACAGGATAGAGCACAATACAATGCACCACAGTGTGTAGACAATCAGTCCATAAAGTCAGGTCCTAATAAATCTTCAAGTTTGAAAAAACGGCATGCTTGCAAAAAGGTGATTCCAGGAGCCCACCACCACGGTAACAAATGGCCTCTCACCTGATGTTGTGGACCCTTTAATTATAGAGGGTCAGAAAATGCCTTTTTCATTTAACCAAATGATATGCAGCATAAATAAATCTCCATCAAGGACCCAGTGCAGGACACTCCAATATGGCCATATAAGAAATGAAAGTGGCAAAAAGATAGTGCTCTCCGTATGTAAACTCTTTAATCAGTGAATAAAATCATCATAACACTCACATGAGTAGTACTTGGTACAGGCAGACAAACAGTAGTGACGATCTTCCGATCTTCCGTACAACAGAGCAGATGCGCAGTGGCCGCGGGTGACGTCACGGCGTTTCCTCGTTCTGGACGCGTTGCGTCCCAGTGGGCGGGGACTTCATCAGCAGATGAGGAACGTCGTGGGCACCCGCGCTATATACCAGGTACATAGAGTCAAAAGTCTTGACAGAGGTACTTTGGTCTCTGATACTGTTAGGGAGAATGGCGGAGATAATCATAATTTTAAGATGGTGCTTGATTATAACGTGCAATATCGTACATTTGTGAAAATAGTACTCAAGAACTGGCCCATCTTAAAACAGGACAAAGTCTTAGGCCCTGTGCTTCCTGACCGCCCCCAGTTTATTTATAAGAAGGCTCCATCATTAAGGGACCGTTTGGCCCCTAGTGTTCTGAACCCCCCTGTCCCCTCTTCCGATAGGTTATTTTCTTTCCTGGGTGGTTTTTACGCATGCGGTAAATGCATCCCGTGTAAACATGCTAAGGGGAACATAAAGAAAAGGAAAAAATTCCTAGCCTCTGCTACTGGTAAGGAATATGAAATCAAACAGTTAATCACCTGCGACACGGTAGGGGTCGTGTATATGCTGGAGTACGGTTGCGGGCTCCAGTATATTGGGAGAACATCCAGACCCCTACACGTGAGGCTCGCTGAGCATGTTAACAATATTAAAAAAGGCCTGAAAACCCACAATGTCTCCAGACACTTAAAACTCCACCATCATTAGAATACAAAAAGTTTGAGATTTTGGGGTATAGAGAGGGTCACGAGACACTGGAGGGGGGGTAATTTCATAAGACAACTGGGTAAAAGAGAATCATATTGGATCTTTGAAACCAGGGTTCTTTGCCCTGAAGGGTTAAACGTGGATTTCAACACAAATTGTTTTATATCAGACCGCTAATCGTTTCCTTATTTGATTGATTTTCTATGATATTATATTGGATGACAGTGGCAGCGGATGACTCACATTTTAAATATTTTAAGTGTTTTGTAAATGTATTGATAATATTTTTTATATATTTTTTGATATTTTATAATTATTAAACTCTTCCCTGGGTTTGTTATAAACTCTCTTTGGGATTAGTGCACATGTCCTTTTTAGGATTGATGCATTTTTATTTAATTTTTGCCCTTTTTATTGTTTCTGCGAGTGAAACTTCCGTTTACTGTATATTCCTCTATAAGGGGTTACATCCGGATTGACTTCCGGGTGAGCTTGAGGTCGATTACGCTTTGTGTATTGTTGCCATGGTTACGTACCTGGTATATAGCGCAGGTGCCCACGACGTTCCTCATCTGCTGATGAAGTCCCCGCCCACTGGGACGCAACGCGTCCAGAACGAGGAAACGCCGTGACGTCACCCGCGGCCACTGCGCATCTGCTCTGTTGTTCGGAAGATCGGAAGATCGTCACTACTGTTTGTCTGCCTGTACCAAGTACTACTCATGTGAGTGTTATGATGATTTTATTCACTGATTAAAGAGTTTACATACGGAGAGCACTATCTTTTTGCCACTTTCATTTCTTATATGGCCATATTGGAGTGTCCTGCACCGGGTCCTTGACGGAGATTTATTTATGCTGCATATCATTTGGTTAAATGAAAAAGGCGTTTTCTGACCCTCTATAATTAAAGGGTCCACAACATCAGGTGAGAGGCCATTTGTTACCGTGGTGGTGGGCTCCTGGAATCACCTTTTTGCAAGCATGCCGTTTTTTCAACCTTGAAGATTTATTAGGACCTGACTTTATGAACTGATTGTCTACACACTGTGGTGCATTGTATTGTGCTCTATCCTGTTTTTTATTTTCCATATATTTTTTATTTTCATTTACTAGCGCTGCACTGTCTGTTTTTTGATGTTTGTTGAGGGATTTGAATTTTGACCCTAGTGTTCAGCTGCTGCTCTTGTACACCACTTCGCACTGATTCATTTTTTATCTAGTTAATTGACCAAGACCTGCTTCAAACCGTACCAGAGGCCTATCGGGAATTTGCAGATGTGTTCAGCAAGAAGGGAGCAGACTCCCTGCCACCCCATTGTCCCTATGATTGCCCAATTGAGCTGCTCCCTGGGGCTGAGATTCCTTTCGGGCGCATTTCCCCGCTGTCTGAAAAAGAACAAGAGGCACTTAAGGTATACATAAATGAAAACCTCGAAAAGGGCTTTATCCGACCTTCTACCTCAGCAGCTGGTGCCGGAATATTTTTTGTCTCCAAGAAAGATCAGACTCTTCGTCCTTGTGTGGACTATCGGGAGTTAAACAAGATTACGGTCAAAAACCGCTACCCGTTGTCTCTGATACCTGAACAGTTCCAGAAGTTGAGGTCTGCCATCATCTTCACCAAGCTGGATCTGAGAGGGGCCTACAATCTGGTCTGCATTCAGGCCGGAGATGAATGGAAGACGGCTTTCCGGACCCGTTTCGGACACTATGAGTATCTGGTCATGCCCTTCGGCCTATGCAACGCTCCTGCCACGTTCCAGCATCTGGTCAACGATGTGTTTAGAGATTTCCTGGACATCTTTGTAATTGTTTATTTGGATGACATCTTAATCTTCTCCAGCTCACTCGATCAACATAGGGAACATGTCCGTAGAGTTCTGGACCGACTTTGTTTGCACAGACTGTATGCTAAGGCGGAGAAGTGCGAATATGAACAGGAGGAGATCCAGTTTCTGGGGTTAGTGATCTCCCCAACCGGCATCAAAATGGACCCTCAGAAGGTGTCTGCTGTGTTAGATTGGCCAGCTCCCCTGGACAAGAAGGGCGTGCAATGCTTCATTGGGTTTGCAAATTTTTATAGAAAGTTCATTAGGGGGTTTTCTGCCATCATCTCCCCCATCACGCAGCTAACCAAGCAGAACTCGCATTTCCACTGAAACCCGGAGGCTCAGGGGGCCTTTGAAGAATTAAAAAGACGTTTCACGTCAGCTCCGATCCTTAGCCATCCTGACAAATCCTTACCTTTTATCCTGGAGGTTGATGCTTCCAAAGTGGCCGTGGATGCTGTCATTTCTCAACGACAGGGCAACAAGAACCTGATGCACCCCGTAGGGTTCTTTTCTAGAAAACTTTCACCGGCTGAGCGGAACTATGATGTGGGGGACCGGGAGCTACTTGCTATCAAGACAGCTTTGGAAGAATGGAGGTACTTGTTAGAGGGCGCAGTCCATCCGGTACTGATATATACTGACCACAAAAACCTTGAATTTATAAGATCTGCTAAGAGACTAAAACCCAGACAGGCCCGATGGGCTCTATTCTTTACATGGTTCTGTTTCCACATTACCTACCGGCCTGGATCTAAAAACGTAAAACCAGACGCGCTGTCGCGCATGTTTGACAACCCTAAAGACTTTTCTGTACCTGACACTATTCTGCCGGCAAATAGCTTCCTTCTTCTTCAAACGGATCTCCTGTCCATGATCAGAAAAGCATTACCAGAACCTTCAAGTCTCCAGGGATCCTCTTTAACATCTCGAGATGGATTATTGTGGAGAGGAAGTCAAATTTTTGTACCAGAGAGCGCCCGAGTCAAGGTACTGACATTATTGCATGACCACCCACTTGCAGGACATTTTGGGGTCCGCAAGACCCTTGAGCTGGTGCAACGCACTTTTTGGTGGCCTAACCTGAAGGAATTCTGCAGGAAGTATGTTAACTCATGTTCTGTCTGCATTCAGAATAAGACTCCCAGGAACAGAGCTTGGGGACTACTGAGACCGTTGCCTATACCAGATAGACCCTGGAGGATGATAGCAATGGACTTTATAGTTGAATTACCATGCTCTGAAGGATGTTCGGCGATCTTTGTGGTCGTCGATCGGCTGTCTAAAATGGCCCACTTTGTACCCCTAAAAGGAACACCTTCTGCTGTTGAAACGGCCCGTGTGTTCATCAAGGAGATTGTTAGGCTGCATGGAGTCCCTGCAAATATAGTGTCCGATAGGGGGGTGCAGTTTACCTCACGCTTCTGGAGAGCCCTATGTGAAATCTTGAAAATTGAACTAGCCCTGTCCTCAGCATACCATCCCCAAACGAATGGGCAAACTGAAAGGACAAACCAGACACTGGAGCAATACATTAGGTGTTTCACATCTTTTGTGCAAGATGATTGGGTGTCCCTGCTGCCCTTAGCGGAATTCGCCTATAACAATGCCAGCCACTCTGCCACTGGTCAATCCCCTTTCTTTGCCAATTATGGTTTTCATGTATCTTTTTTAACAGATTTTCTTTCAGAGTCCTCAGTTCCAGCGGTCCAGGACACAGTGCAGTTCCTCAGTCATAATAACCGGATGTTACAGGAAGCGGTATCCAAGGCACAAGCGGACAGTAAGAGGTTCTTCGATCAGAAAAGAAAAGGAAATCTAAACCTTCAGCTTGGTGACAAGGTATGGCTGTCTACCGATAATATTAGGTTGACTTGTCCTTCCAAAAAGCTTGCTCCTAAATTTATTGGGCCTTTCCCTGTGAAAAGGAAAATCAACTAAGTATCCTATGAATTGTGTTTACCTGACTCACTTAAAATCCACCCTGTGTTTCACGTATCACTTTTGAAGCCTGCTGTAGATGATCCCTTTCCTGATAGGGGCACCAGGGTCCCTGAACTGGTTTCGGTGGACGGTAATGAGGAATACGAAGTGCAGGCCATCCTTGATTGCAGAAAGAGATCTGGGCAAGTACAGTTTTTGATTAAATGGAAGGGGTATGGTCCGGAAAATAACTCATGGGAACCTGACAGTAATATTCATGCCAAACGTTTGATTCATGCCTATTTCTCTGCTCATCCTGAAAAGAAAAGTTATCTGGGCATCCGGAGGCTGCCCATTGGGAGGGGGCAATGTCAGGGGCATATCAGTGGCCGTCGGGCGAATATGCGTGCATGAAGGGCCTTTCCAGGGCAGTTCTGCTGAATGCTCCACCAGGGGGCGCCGGAGCGCTCCCGTGCGCGCCCGTACGCGCGTTCGCGCATGTGTGCGCGCGCCCGTTCGCGTAGCGCTGTTTTGGCGCCAAGGGCCCTTTAAAAGACTGTCAGATGCTTCTTTCAGGTGCTGTTCGTCTGCAGCTCTGCACCTGAGTTCCTGTATCCTGCCTGTTATTGTATTGCTAGTGACCCGGCTCCGTCTGACCATTCTCCTGTCTCCAATCCGACCCGGCCTGCCTGACCTTGCCTATATCTTGTGACCCGTTGCCGAACTCCTGCCTGCCTGACTATTCTTGGATTATCCCTCCTGCTATATACTTGCCTGATCTCCTGCCAAACGGACTGTCTGACCCTGCTTTGCCTGTGTCCTGTGACGCTACTTCCAGCCTGCTCTGCCAAGCTCCAGATCCTGCTGCTGCCAGCGTTTAAGAGAGGTCTCCTTCTACCAGTCGGGCTCAACTACCAGGTACCTAACAAGTGTAATGTAACAAAAATGTAAACCGAAGAGCCTTGCCACTACTAAAAGAATTGAGATATGGCTTTCTTCCAGCAAAAGTCAGGGGTACAATCCAAACCGAATCCAACACGTTTCAGGGGTCTAAAAACACTCCCCTTACTCAGGGCTTCAGATTGGACTAGAAGTGAACCAGACATTTAATGGCATTTAGTTCAGTGTGATTGCAAGCGCAGGTCTTGTCAGCAACTGCTTAGGCTGGAAGAAATGCCATTAAAGATCCAGTTCACTTCTAGTCCAGTCACATTGTTTTAAATCTCAAGACCTGATGAAGGGGGTGTTTTTGGACCCTGAAAATTGGCCAATTGGGGCCTCGCTGAGGAGCGTGCTGTGATTGGCCAAAGCAGGTGTATGCTTTGGCCAATCATAATACAGCAATGCACTGCGGCCTTGCAGTGCATTATGGGGCGCTCGAATTTGCCACAAACGCCCCATAAAATTCACTGTTCGGTGAACGGGCGGACACCCAATGTTCAAACTCGAAGCTCATCCCTACGCTCCAGGAACAGCATTTGTAACATGATGATCAATACAGGAGGAGTCAAGATATTCCATAATAATGAGGTCACACTGCAGCAACAAAGTGAAGACCATGATTAACATTTGTACTAACACACTCCACCCCTGATAAGTTTGGGGCTCCTCCAGAGAAGCTCCACCAGATCTCCCTTATATCTACCACACTTACCACAAGAGGAGTTACTCCTCAGACCAGTGCTATGTAGAAATTTGGAGGTGCCATATACCCTATGTAATATAAAAAATGAAGTCAACTCATTAGACTGGGACAAAGACAACTGCAGAATCTGGTGGTTGGCTGGGAAGATTGATCTGCATGTTCGCTTATGCTTTCAAAAGTTGCTTGAAAATGATTAAAATAATCCAAAAATGATCCGTGTATATCAAAAGTAAATACTATTAGTTTGTAAAGTGCTGCGAAAACTGTTGGCTCAATATAAATTATGGATTATAATTATAGTAATAAAATAATAGAACCGCTGACATAGATTATCTTATTGTTTTACTATTGAGAACAATAACTAATATGATTTGAACCACTTCAATACAGGGCACTTTCCCCCCTTCCTGCCCAGGCCAATTTTCAGCTTTCAGCGCTGTCACATTTTAAATAACAATTGCGCGGTCATACAACACTGTACCCAAACTAATTTTCTATCATTTTGTTCCCACAAATAGAGCTTATATTTGGTGGCATTTGATCACTACTGGGTTTTTTGTTTTTTGCTAAACAAATAAAAAACACCTAAAAAAAAAAACTTTTTTCTTTGTTTCGGTTTTAAAATTTTGTAAATAAGTATGTTTTCTCCTTCACTGGTGGGCAATGATGAGGCTGCACTGATGGGCACTGATGAGAACTGATGAGGTGGCACTGACGAGGTGGCACTGACAGGCACTGATGAGGCACTAATATGCAGCACTTGCGGGCACTGACAAGTGGCACTGATATGCAGCCCTGATGGGCATTGATAGGCGGCACTGATGGGCACTCATGGGTGGCACTGATAGGCAGCACTGATGGGCACTTATGGGTGGAACTGATGGGCACTTATAGGTGGCAGCACTGATGGGCACTGGTAGATGGCAATGATGATGAGGCACTGGCAGGCATTACTGATGGGCACTGATTGGCTTCTCTAATGGGCACTAATTGGTACTGATTTGCATCCCTGGTGGTCATGGGTGGGCATACTTGGTGGGTCTGCACTGATAATTAGTGCGTTGATAATCAGTGCGTTGATTATCAGCGCAGACCCCCCCTGTCAGGAGAGAAGCCGATCAGCTCCATTCTATCCGCGTCTTGTCAGCACGAATAGAGGAAAACCTGATAAACGGCACTCACTGTTTACGATGTGACTGTTGTAATATGTTGGCCGATTTATGTACAATATTGTATATACCACTATACTACTATACCACAACACACTTATTATATCACTACAGTGACCAGCTGTGATTGTACATAGCTGATCACACGGTAAAGAGCCTATGTCATAGGCTCTTTACCAAGATTGGAGATGTAGTGTGTCAGACTGAAACACCACACCACCAATCACCGCGCGAGCGCACGGCTTATCCTGATGGACGTCATATGATGTCCGGTCAAGATAATGAAACCCCTTTGCGGCCGTCATATTGGGAAGTGGTTAAATACCAACTAATTATATCTATGGGAAAGGCAGACAACTCCTTCAACCTCATCCTGTTATATAACAGCATGCAATGCACAGCTTTAAGGAGAAACTCCCCTCTTGGTGATCAATGTACATTGCAAGGATTTTACCAAACTGTTATAAATTCCTACCTGTTTCTGCACGTTATTTTTTACATACTGATGCTGAATGAGAATGACTAATTAATTTTAATCAGCTGGTGCACTTGAAGTGCTTTGATGAGAAAAGCTGCAGTGTCTGCATCCCTTTAGAAGTAATTGACCCTTAGGAAGCATCTCCCTAAAATTGACATTTTTGTTGCAGAGGATGCCTTAACCAGACTTGTATCTTAGTTCAGAGATCTTCACACAAGCGGGAAATAACATTTCTGAAGGCCTTCTGTACCCCAACTGTGTATGGAACACCTCCAGGAGCCATATTGCAGTGACTTCATAGAAAATTACAGTGGCTGCAGTTTGAAAAGGAAATGTAGTTGTAATAGTAATAATAAATTACAATATGGCTTGTGTGACAATTGTACATATTATATAATTTTTTTTTATACGCTATTTTTTTCACAGTGGAGTTACCTTTTAACCTCTAGCTGAACACTAACACATATGTGTGGCAGCAGCGTGTGTGTTTTTTAATGCCAATGTACTGCAAATATCATTGTTTACAATCAGGTGCTGTTGCAGGAGTTAATGATTATGTAATTACTGTGATAGCCAATTACAATGGTCACATGATCTGGAATTCAACCACCAACTCTTATCATCCAGAACCTCTTAAAGATCTGGCAGGAGGCACCAGCAGGGCTTTTTTTTTTACAGGAATGTGGGGAATGCAGTTCAGGCACCTCCAGCATTGACTGGCAAGGGGTGCTGGGTATATTGATGCTGGCTGCTGGGGGATTTATTCTAGCTGGAGGGGATCTATTTCTGCAGGGGGGTATATTGTTGCTGAGGTTGTCTATTATTGCTGGAGGGGGACCTACTGGCTGCTGGGGGTGGGTCTTATATTGCTGGGGGTCAGTTGTCGCTGGGATAGATCTACTGTTGAGGGAGGGATCTATTGTTGCTGGCTGACAGACAGTCTATTGATGCTGGCTGTGGGGAGATCTGTTGTTGCTGCTGGGAGTCTATTGTTGCTAGCGGGGGGGGGGGGGTTGTTGCGGGTGGTCTACTCTTGTTAGGGATCTATTGTTGCTGGCGGGGGAGAAGCTACATTGTTACTGGCTGCAGGGGATCTATTTTCATGCTTTTCTTGTTATCATTACCAAATTCCATACAAATGAGTTAGCATCACAAAATTATACTTGGTTCTGTATTCTCTAAAAGGGCATTACTGGGAGGTGGGTAGGGGGAGGAACCAAGGAATGGTGCTTGGAGGTGGGTGGAGGGCGGAGAAAAGGGGTGACTTGGAAAGGGGGAGTTCCTGCACCTTTTCTCTGAGAAAAAAATTCTGGGCACCAGCAAGATAATACAGCTGAATTCCAGGTATAGCAATTTTTACATAGTCACATCAGTCCTGCTTGGACCAAAGTATGTATGTGTCACACCTGTTGGATCCCCGTGGAAGCTGAAAATCACTAATAACCCCTGTTCACACTGAATTCCGACTTTGAAATTGCGCAACTTCACTTCAAATCGCACGATTTCAAAGCTGCAGGTCAGTGCGACTTCAGGTGCGACTTGGCTGACATCTGTGTGACTTCATGTACAGATGTCAATGCAAGTCACAGTTGAAATCACCAAAAATAGTGGAGGAACGTTTTTTTTTTAAAAGGGTGCGGCACCGCAAAGTGGGAGTCACACTGATTTGAACAATTCGATTGCTGATAATAAGATGCGACTTTAAAAGTCGCACCAGTGTGAGGAGGGGCTTACACACTACTACTACAGTGGCTTCTACTAGCTTCTGGGTCCTGTGCTAAGTGGCCACCTTGCTGAACACAGGAGGTCACTCATCGGCATGGGTGCCACAAAGGGGGTCCTCCTCTGTAACTTCTTCCAGCAATATTTCCTCTCTCAAACATTGCTGGAAGAAGTTGCAGAGGAGGTCCCCCTTTTGTTGATCGGTGGAACTTAAGAATCTCTGGATGCTGGACCTGTGTTGCTGTGCATTCCGCATGTTGGTTCCTGTAACGTCTGGATGCTGAACCTGTGCTGCTGTACATTCTATATGCTGGTTCCTATGATGTCCAAGTCTTTCCGGTTCTGCTTGTTTGACTTCTTGCTACTGGCAGGTAGCCCACATCAATCGGTAAGAGTACCCTAATACCTTTGTTGGTTGTGGTTGCACATCGGATGGTGAATCCTCTCCTTGGCTGTGTTCTTTCCGAGGGACTTAGTACTTATTTACATGGGTGATCTCCTTTCCAAAGGCTGAACATCTATTTTCCACCATACATGAACTATTTTTCACTTCAAGCTTTGTAGAGTTGTTTGGACTCATTCACGTTTTCTTTGATTCAGTTTGATGGATATTATGTCTCTTCACTGTTTTGCAGGTGCCAAACATTGGCCATTATTATAATTATGAACTGCCACTTTATTGCTTGCACATTTGCACAATTATTTAGCGCTCCATTTTACCCACCATTCCCTTTATATAATAACAAAATAACAAAAGGAAAGGTTAGATTCCCTTAAGAGTAGAAAGGACATCATTGTCCGCCCCGCTGACAAGGGGGACTGCATTGTTGTATTAGATAGATCTGCCAACATAGGAGAAATGAATAGAATTCTTTCTGATACTGACACCCATGTACCCCTTGCCTGCAATCCGACCACCAGATATAAAAATGATTTGAGTAAACTCATAGAATCTGGTTATGGGGAAAATATTCTAAGAAAGAGAAATCTTATCTTCTGCCCACTGCGCCTAGAGTACCAGTCATTTATTATCTCCCAAAGGTACACAAGGCGCACTTAACCCTCCAGGTAGGCCTATTAAAAGCGGACTGGACTCAGTAACCTACAAGTACATTGATGGTTGTCTCACTGTGTGATGAGTAAGGATGCGAGTCCTCGGGCCAGCCCTGAAAGTCTTGGGAAGGGGTGGACACGGCCTTCTGGCTTAGTTCACCCTCTCTCATGGGGTCTCCCTTCGGGGGAGCCCCACCTAGTACTTGGGTGGGTTCTGTTTTGGCAGATCCTCCAGAGAACGGGGTCTGTCTGGTTTCAGCCAGATAGACCATTGTAAAGTACCTTTGTCCCTGTCTGGAGCCTAACGCCCCGGGGGATCAGGGAATTGGCACGTCTGTGTACCCGTTGCACTTTTTTGTGACTACTCTTTATGTGTGTGCACATTTTTTTTGGCACCGGGTGAAGTTTTTTGGGTGTGTTATGCACGCCATAGGCTTTCAATAAAAAAAAAAAAAGATGGTTATCTCCAACCACTCGTTTTTGAAGGACACCACCCAGGTGATCAAGGTGTTGGGAGAGATTGAGTGGAGGGATAGCTATCTATTAGCTACTGTTGATGTTGCTTCCCTCTACACCATAATATCCCATCAACATGGATATAAGGCAGTGGAAACCTTCCTGGAAAGGGATCTTTCCTTGACAACCCTTCAGAGAGAGTTCTTATTAGAACTGTTGACATTCGCTATGTCCCATAATTATTTTTGGTTTGGGGGTTCCTTCTATTGCCAAAATGGGGGGGGGGGGGCGATGGGAGCCAAGTTTGCCTCGAGCATGGCCAATTTGTTCATGGCCAAATGGGAGGAGAACATTGTCTATGCCAACAGAAGACCCGAATTGGTCTTTTGGGGGAGGTACATAGACTATGTCCTCCTCCTATGGGATGGTGACCTTATATCGCTAAATTTATACTTTGAACAGCTTAATGCCAATTCCCTATGGATTTCTTTAACACATGAAGCTATTTTATGGATCTGAGTATAGAGATTAGGGAAGGGGCCTTGGTTATATCAACTTATTTCATGTCAACCGATCGAAATAGCTATATCGGTAAATAAAGTTGTCACCATCCACCTTGGCTAAAAAATGTTCCTAAGAGCCAATTTATTCGTTTAAGACGGAATAGTACTGTCTATGAAGACTACATTAAATAAGCCATGATTTTAAAATCCAGTTTTAATAACAGGGGCTATGTAGCAAATTAACTTGACAGTATTATTAGCGAGGTGGGAAGTGCAGACAGAACTCTTTTTCTCGGTGGGGGCATGGAGAGAGAGAGAGAGTGAAGGAATTTAGGTTTTCTTTCATTACAAGGTTCTCCCGTCAATATCTGGACATTAAAAAGATCATGCCCAGACATTTGAAAATACTTAAAAACGATAAGATATTGGGGCCTGTCATCCCTGAATGTCCAGAAATGATATTTTGAGGTGTACCTGGCACCCAATGTTTTAGATGCTCCTAACGGAATATTTTTTTTCCATCGATTAAAAGTTTTTTCCCTTGTAGGAGGTGTAGTGTCTGTCACCTCAACAGCAATAGGAATACATGTATTAGCCAGTTCCAGTCTACAGCCACTTCTAGATCTTACAATATAGACACTGTTATTACTTGCACCTCCCTCAATGTAGTGTACCTATTGATTTGTCCATGTGGCTTGCAATACATAGGTCACACCACCAGAGTCATGAACGTTCGTATTGATGAACATGTGGCTAATATAAGGAGAGGTTTTTCGAAACAGTGTTTCCAGGCACTACTTAGAATGTCACAACAAAAATCCAGCGGGTACTACATTCATCACCATAGACAGATTTACTCCGCATTAGAGAAGAAGTTTTGTCAGGCGGGAGATATCCTGAATGGAAACCCGCTGGATTTATGAAATTAAAAGTTATGTTCCATAGACTTAATATTGACTGGGACATCAACTGTTTTATTAACAATAATTAATTTTTTTATCTTTTTACGGCGTCAGTCCTCTCTTCTCTTTTATTTAGGTATATTTAGATTTTTATACATCTTTATATAAATTTTTAAAATATTAATGTTTCATTACCATTATCTTGTTTACTGTAAATCTGCGACTTAGACTCAATGGGGGTCATTTACTATAGCGCCATAAAATTCTCCTGCAGTACCAAAAAATAATTCTCAAAAAAGGCCAGAAAGACTTCAACTCTCAGAAAGTCAGCGCTAATGCAAATGGAAAGCAGCGCTATTGCGGCTATAATGCCTGTCAGATCACATATGCTGGAATAGTGGAAGTCAATGGGGCTGGAACCTGCAAAATCCAAAGTTCTCACTGAAGGCTTATATGCAAGTTCTTTGCCATAAAAAATGTTTGGTGACCCGGGTCCTGCCCCAGGGGACATGTATCAATGCCAAATTTTTTTTTAAAAACAGCGTTTTTTTCGGGAGCAGTGATTTTAATAATGCTTTGAGTGAAACAATAAAAATGTAATATTCCTTTAAATTTCATACCTGGGGGGTGTCTATAGTATGCCTGTAAAGGGGCGCATGTTTCACGTGTTTAGAACAGTCTGACAGCAAAATGACATTTCAAAGGAAAAAAAGTCATTTAAAACTACTCGGCTATTAATGAATTGCCGGTCTGACAATATACATAAAAGTTCAGTGATAAAAACGGCATGGGAATTCCCCACAGGGGAACCCGAACCAAAATAAAAAAAAAAATGGCATGGGGGGTCCCCCTAAATTTCATACCAGGCCCTTCAGGTCTAGTATGGATATTAAGGGGAACCCCACGCCAAAATTTATTAAAAAAATGGCGTGGGGTCCCCCCAAAAATCCATACCAGACCCTTATCCAAGCATGCAACCTGGCAGGCCACAGGAAAAGAGGGGGGACGAGAGAGTGGCTCCCCCCTCCTGAACCGTACCAGGCCACATGCCCTCAACATTGGGAGGGTGCTTTGGGGTAGCCCCCAAAGCACCTTGTCCCCAAGTTGATGGGGACAAGGGCCTCATCCCTACAGCCCTTGCCCGGAGGTTGTGGGGGGTCTGCGGGCGGGGGGCTTATCGGAATCTGGAAGCCCCCTTTAACAAGGGGACCCCCAGATCCCGGCCATCCCCCCTGTGTGAAATGGTAAGGGTACCCCTACCATTTCACAAAAAAGTGTCAAAAATGTTAAAAATGACAAGAGACAGTTTTTGACAATTCCTTTATTTAAATGCTTCTTCTTTCTTCTATCTTCTATCTTCCTTCGGTTTCTTCCTCCATCTTCTTCTTCTGGTTCTTCTGGTTCTTCCTCCGGTGTTCTCATCCGGCATCTTCCTCCATGCCGTCTTCTTCCCTTCTTCTCCTCGAGCTGCTCTGCATACATGATGGCATGATGAGAGGCTCCCGCTGTGTGACGCTTCTCCTCTTCTGACGGTTATTAAATAATGAGGGGCGTGGCCACCTGGTGACCCCGCCCCCTCTGACGCACGGGGACTTGACGGGACTTCCCTGTGGCATTCCCCGTGATGCCAGAGGGGGCGGGGTCACCCGTTACGTAACCCCACCCCCTCTGATGTCATGGGGAATGCCACAGGGAAGTCCCCGTCAAGTCCCCGTGCGTCAGAGGGGGGCGGGGTCACCGGGCATCACACAGCGGGAGCCTCCCTCCATGCCATCATGGATGCGGAGCGGCCTGAGAAGGGAAGAAGACGCCGCGGAGGAAGAGGCCGGACGGGAACATCGGAGGAAGAACCAGAAGAACCAGAAGAAGAAGATGAAGGAAGAAACCCGAAGGAAGATAGAAGATAGAAGAAAGAAGAAGCAAGAATCATTTTAAATAAAGGAATTGTCAAAAACTGTCTCTTGTCATTTTTAAAATTTTTCACACTTTTTTTGTGAAATGGTAGGGGTACTTTTGTACCCCCTTACCATTTCACACAGGGGGAGGGCCGGGATCTGGGGGTTCCCTTGTTAAAGGGGGCTTCCAGATTCCGATAAGCCCCCCGCTCGCAGACCCCCACAACCACCGGGCAAGGGTTGTGGGGATGAGGCCCTTGTCCCCATCAACATGGGGACAAGGTGTTTTGGGGGGCTACCCCAAAGCAGCACTCTCCCAATGTTGAGGGCATGTGGCCTGGTACGGTTCATGAGGGGGGGCGCTCTCTCGTCCCCCCCACTTTTCCTGCGGCCTGCCAGGTTGTGTGCTCGGATAAGGGTCTGGTATGCATTTTTGGGGGGACCCCACGCCATTTTTTAAAAAAAATTTTGGCATGGGGTTCCCCTTAAAATCCATACCAGACCTGAAGGGCCTGGTATGGAATTTAGGGGGACCCCCACGTCATTTTTTAAAAAAATTTTGGTTCGGGGTTCCCCTGTGGGGAATTCCCATGCCGTTTTTATCAATGAACTTTTATGTGTATTGTCGGACCGGCAATTCATTAATAGCCGCGAGTAGTTTTAAATGACTTTTTTTCCTTTGAAATGTCATTTTGCTGTCAGACTGTTCTAAACACGGGAAACATGTGCCCCTTTACAGGCATACTATAGACACCCCCCAGGTACGAAATTTAGAGGAATATTACACTTTTATTGTTTCACTTTAAGCATGATTAAAATCACTGCTCCCGAAAAAAAACAGCCATTTTTAAAACTTTTTTGCATTGATACATGTCCCCTGCGGCAGGACCCGGGTCCCCACTTTTTATGACAATAACTTGCATTTTAACCTTTAAAATTAGCACTTTTGATTATTCATGTTCGTGTCCCATAGACTTTAACAGTGTTTGCACAAATTTTTTGTCTGTTCGCATGTTCTGCTGCGAACCAAATCCCTAGTTATCATTGAGAATCATGGGGTAAAACTTGTCAAGCAACTTGGAGGTCCAAAGTCGCCAAACTGTGAAACAAGTCATATATATTTTAATAGAAAGGAGCTCTCATTTATACTTGCATTTACATCAGCAGAACAAATGGAGGGAGTGATGTGTGCACATCATGGGCCAGATGCAAATGTGTGGGGATGCCAAACAAATCAATGAACCCCACCCACACCAAATCTAACTACCACATCCACCCCCGCATTGATTAAGCACAAGTACATATCATACCTTTATCCGGAAAATGAGCAGCACCTCCTCTTTGCTAAAGAGGGACCTCGCCATGTCCACCTAGATGGGGATCCTGACCAGCACAGGAACTTCCGGGGGATTACAATTACTTATTTCTGGGTCAGAAGGCAAAACCACACTCTTTTGATCACTGCTGCAAATATTTGATCGCAACCACTATTATGCCCCGTACACACGGTCGGATTTTCCGATGGAAAATGTCCGATCGGAGCGTGTTGTCTGAAATTCCGACCGTGTGGGGGCTCCATCAGACATTTTCCATCGGATTTTCCGACACACAAAGTTGGAGAGCAGGAGATAAAATTTTCCGACAACAAAATCCGTTGTCGAAAATTCCGATCGTGTGTACACAAATCCGACGGACAAAGTGCCACGCATGCTCTGAATAAATAAAGACATGAAAGCTATTGGCCACTGCCCCGTTTATAGTCCCGACATACGTGTTTTACGTCACCCGCGTTTAGAACGATCGGATTTTCCGACAACTTTGTGTGACCGTGTGTATGCAAGACAAGTTTGAGCCAACATCCGTCGGAGAAAATCCTAGGATTTTGTTGTCGGAATGTCCAAACAAAGTCCGACCGTGTGTACGCCCTATTAGAATTTTATTATTTGCAGGTATGCAAATTTGTATTTCTACTTATGATATTTAAAGGCGTTCGATAAGAAATGGTGTCCCTGCATTAGCAGCAGGTGAATGACAAAAACAAAAAGGCCCAGTTTGAGCTCTGGTTCACACTGACAGAGGGAGGAAATCGTTCAGCTGAAATCACACACTTTCATTCCCGCATGTCAGTCCTGACTGCAGGGGGAATTTCAGAGACATCTGTGCAGGTTTCTGCACTGATATCAATACAAATTGCACCTCAAAGTTGTACCAATTAAAACAGTGCAATTGCCACCCCTTTGACATGTCCAATCCCACCAATGTGAACTAAAGCTGACACATACAACACTGCCTATCCACCAGCTGAATTCATTACCTGCAATTCTCCACAGCTGTGTATATATATATATATATATATATATATATATATAAAGATTCCACCTTTATCATTAACTTGCAGGTGTGCAGAAGCTAGGTTTACATTGGAGCGATTTGTCATGCGATTTGAGAGATCAAATCACATGACTATTGGCAGCAATGGCACTGTTCCAATCGATGCCACTTTTTTTGTGGCGCCGCACCAATTTGCTAAAGTAGTTCCTGCACTACTTTTGCCGATTTCAGGTGCGACTTCAATAGACATTTGTGTATGAAGCCACACGGATGTCTACCAAGTCGCACCTGAAATCACGCTGACCTTGCTACTTTGAAATCGTGCTACTTGAAGTGAAGTAGCGCGATTTTCAAAGTAGCATCAATGTGAACCAGGGCAAAGAGATTAGTTTTTTGGTGCACAAATACATATTGAAATAAAATAAAAGCGATATTGCAAAACCACCACCCACAAAAACTAAAGAGAAAGAAAAGTAGAAGGGAAAAAAAAAAAAAAAAAAGAAAAAAAAACCCACCACAACAAAGCTCAATAATGTACTTTTATTTTACCAGCAGAAAAACAAAACAAATTTACATTTACTAGCTTCAAAAAATTTGGACAGGATATATGGTGCTACATTTAGCAATGGGATTTTAAGGGCCCTGCTCATAGGAGCTTACAATCTAAAATTTGACAAAACCTTAGAGTGTATAATGGGCAACACATCACATTTTTATCTGCAAGATTATAAAAACATACTTAACAGTCATTCTTACAAAGCATTCCAACATAATATTAAAAGACTTATTCAAAACACCCACCACCAGCCCACAATCCACACATGCATACATCGGTGACCATGTTCTGCTGGAAGCTGCATTTCGGTGTACACGATTAAACGAGATCAAAAAGAGTAGGTCAGCAGATACTTCCAAACGATGTTTGCATGATCAGACAGGAAAAATACACACACAACATTGACAGCATGGCCACATAAACCCACTTTTGATTGAAAAAATGCACAAGAATTTCATCAACTCTCCCAATATCATTCCTTCTCCCCCACAAATCACAGCAAAATACCTGACCTTCTCAGGCCAAATGAACCCCCCTACTGCAGGTCTTTATATAAGAGAGGTTGTATTGTTAGCACACTGACACACCCAATAGAAGTACACGCCCACCAGTATCTTTCAATCTACCTCTTCATGTATGTCTAAAGTGATTGCACCTGATGAGTAGGAACACATAATAGTATTCACAACTGTGTTAGCCCTTGGTTATGTGCATCAAATCTCCAACTACAGGACAAAGATCAAAATCCACTTGCATCCACATAAACAAAGCAACAGTTTTCTAAGCATATGTACCCGTGCAGTGTAAACCCTAAAATTTGAAATGTCCAAGTCCCTGGGCATGATTAGTGCTAACAAACATTCCAATCTAAAGTCCAAAATTAACTTTCTTACATTAGAACCTATTTCGACAGGAGACAAATAGAGTGCCAGCATGTCTTTGGATTGTGGTGAGAAACCCACACAGGGAGAACATATAAACTTCAACACAAGGATTAACATGTTGGGGAATTGAACCAACATCCCAGGTGCTGACACCCACTTAGCCACCAGCCACCCCCACACATGTTCTCTGCATCTCTGTGGTGTGAGCCAACCCTAAGTCTATAGCCATGCTCAGTGTCACAAGCAATATACAATATATTGGCCTAAGTATTGGGACGCCTGCCTTTAAACGCACATGAACTGTAATGGCATCCCAGTATTAGTATTGGGTTCAAAACTCATTTGGCCCACCCTTTGCAGCGATAACAGCTTCAACTCTTCTTGTCCACAAGGTTGAGGAGTGTGTCTATGGGAATGTTTGACCATTCTTCCAAGTGCATTTGTGAGGTCAGGCACTGATGTTGGACGAGAAGGCCTGACCTACAGTCTCCTCTCTAATTCGTCCCCAAGGTGTTCTGTTGTGTTGAGGTCAGGACTCTGTCCAGGCCAGTCAATTTCCTTCACCCCAAACTCCCTCATCCATGTCTTTATGGACCGTGCACTTGTCCAAATGATTTGGTGGATGGGGGGATTATGATGTGGGGTTGTTTTTCATGAGTTGGGTTTGGCCTCTTAGTTCCAGTTAAGGGAACTCTTAAGGCGTCAGCATACCAAGACATTTTGGACAATTTCATGCTCCCAACTTTGTGGGAACAGTTTGGGGATGGCCCCTTCCTGTTCCAACATGACTGCGCACCAAAGCAAGGTCCATAAAGACATGGATGAGCAAGTTTGGGGTGGAGAAACTTGACTGGCCTGCACAGAGTCCTGGCCTCAACCCGATAGAACACCCTTTGGCTGAATTAGAGTAGAGACTGCGAGCCAGGCCTTCGCAACCAACACCAGTGCCTGGCCTCACAAATGCACTTCTGGAAGAATGATCAAACATTCCCATAGGCACACTAAACCTTGTGGACAGCCTTTCCAGAAGCTGTTCTAGCTGCAAGGGGTGGGCCAAATCACATTTTAACACTACGGACTAAGAATGGGCTGCCATTAAAGTTCATGTGTGTGTGTAAAGGCAGGCGTCACAATACTTTTGGCTAAATAGTGTATCTGGAAAAGACTTAAAATGGTGGTGGAACCCTCCTACACATAAATACTACATTTAGACATAATTATAGGACCTGGGAGATGAGACAACTTCTCTACATGAAGCAGCATGTTTGGGATTTGAACCCATACACTCAGGAGAAGTTCTAACCTCTAAGCCACGGAGCTGCCACATGTGAGAACCTCCTACACATAACTACACATAAATACACATAAATACACATAAAAACACATAAAAACACATAAATACTGCATTTCTTTGGACATACAGGTGATGGAATTACATTACTGAAGAGTTCTTCTTCTTGATTTATTCTGTGATATTTGGTGTGTTTTTGTGGGTGAGAGTAGAATATTACCCTCAAATTTTTGGGAATTACATTTTGATTTCTGATGTTGGTACACATATCACATTTTTTGGGCTCAAATTATGAATATTTGAAAATAATACAAAGCACAAAAAATTGTGATTCATTTTAAATTTGCATCAGCAATGGTATTGTTTGTGGATTGTAAAGACACCTGTGTGAGTTTCGGGTAAAGATTGTTGTGAGATGGAGAGTAACAAGTGAAAGTGACAGAGAAAAAAATATTTTACCAAAACATCAAAACATTCCACATTCTAGTATTCTTAAAAACAAAATATTTTAAGTAGAAGCAACAATGCTGCAAAGGAATTTTTTTTTCACAGAAAGATACATTTCATCTCAACATTAAAAGTTTTTTTTTTGTGAAAGTTACAATGGTTCCATTAGAATCAATGGCTGAAACTTCATTTTGACTAAAATAGAGCAGATTTTCATTTTAAAAAAAATGCTCTCTAATTAGCTCTCATTTTGGTATTTACTATAGAGCCGGCTAAAAAAGACACTTGAGTTAAAATGAGAGTTATTTTCAGGTCTGAGCATGCTCAGTTGTGTTGGCACCTAGTTGTCCAAAACGGGGAATTTTTCACTTCTCAGACTTTTAAAGATATTTCATTCTAGAAATCACTTTTTCACACAGTTTGAAAGCAGATTATCTTTAAATAATATACCACATATTTCAGTACCATTTAGGCAATTATATCAAGCTCTAAACATTATTTCCATGTGCACTACTCCAGGTTTTAGCAGAGTAAGGGTTTGGGAGCTATTTGGTTTCAGGGAACTATAGGGAGTATTTTCTCACCAGCGCTATAGTGAATACCGTTTTAGCGCTAATTACCGAGAATTAGCGCTATTAGCGCAAATTAGCACTAATTTGCGGTAATTAGCGCTAATTAGCACCGCAACTCTATAGTAAATGACCCCCAATGACACCTTTGCCCTCTGCTATACATTTGGGTGTCCAGCAGGTGGTGCTGCATATACCTGCTGTTTACTATATATTAGTTTATATGGATTGTTTCTTTTATATATTTTTGTATTTTATTTTTTTTTATAACAAAAACAGTGGTGCTTTATTATTGTAATAGATAATCAGAGTTACAGAATTCCATTCAACAGAGTACAATACATTACATACGTAGAGTACATATTTGAGGATAGGGAAAATAATATGCAAAACCCGCAAGCAATACGTAAGGTTAATAGTACCATTCTCAACAAATACCGTCCACCCTCCACCCTCCAAAACCCTTCCCTATTGGGGCAAATGAACGTAGTGAACTAAATGTTTCTCTACGAGGCCATCCACGGAGCCCAAACTTTTTCAAATTTCCACGGACAGCCATGGTTTATATATGTCATTTTATACATGGGGATTACTGCCTCAATCTGTGCCTCCCAGGCTGAAAAGGATGGAGGGGAAGAATCTATCCATTTCATGAGTATTTCTTTTTTGGCATAGAAAAGAAGGAAGGAAATCAGTAATTTAAGATGATATGGCCTCTGCTCATCATCATGTATCCCCAGCAACGCCATGGCCGGCAAGAGCGGGATAGAGGTCTGCAATCTGGAGTTGATTTCACCTACGATCTTAGTCCAAAATAGTGCGACAACTGGGCACTCCCAGAACATATGTATAAATGTGCCTATATGGACTTTGCATTTAGGACACATGGGGTCTCTCTCAGGAAATATGCGATGGTGTCTCTGCGGGGTATAGTAGACCCTGTGTATAAATTTAACTTGAATCAGTTTGTCCTTGGATGCTATCACTAATTTCGGGCCATACTCTAGGCAGTCCTCCCATCCCTCCTTATCCAGCGACGGGATATCAGCCCGCCATCTTTCCCATAATTCATTAATCTTAGGGGAATCTCTTCCCAGCAACGCATTATATAGAGAGGATAGGGGTTTAGACAAGTCTCCAGGAGATAGGAGATCTTCGATAGGGTCCGTCTGTAACAGGGGAGTTTGCGGGAATTGAGCCCTGGCCGCATGTCTCAGCTGTAGGTACCGAAACCCCATCTAACGGGGCAGTCATTTTTGTATTTTATACTTACTCTTTTAATTGAAAGCTGTATAGACATGCTTATGTGATTTCCAATTAGTATGCACCGATTCTTTCTTAATTTAACGGATCCTGTCTTTTCTACACACCATCTTCCCTGGATTCCATTTCCTTCAGGCTTATTTCTTCAAGCGCTGCACATGAACTCTTTTCATGGAAAAATTGCCACACTTAGACCTCAGCTTTAAAGCTAGTATACAGCTAGCTGTTCGGTAAGCTTAAAGAGAATATCTGTTGATCCTGCCATAAAACCTGTGAGTTGATATTTTCCTGTGCTGACCGTTATCAGTAGTGACTGAACCATGTGCCTCTATGTCAGTGATGGCGAACCTTGGCACCCCAAATGTTTTGGAACTACATTTCCCATGATGCTCAAACATCTGCAGAGTGCATGAGCATCATGGGAAATGTAGTTCCAAAACATCTGGGGTGCCAAGGTTCGCCATCATTGCTCTATGTTATAAACAAAATTTCAAGAAATATGATACAGCGCTGCGCTAAAACAAACTAAGTAAGCAGCCAACACACCCGTAGACTCAGGGAGAACAGAACAACTAAAAAATGCACAGTGTGGCGCTATTAAGTGAATACAATATGAACAAAGTAAACATAAATTATTCAAATCAAAAACATCTCATGTGAGCATTTGTGACAGTGACTAGTTAAAGAATAACACATATGTGTATATAGATGATTTAAGCATCGAAGGCAAAATCAAATATAGAGTCCATAACACCAAAAAGAAAAAGTCCGTGATAGCAGTGTGTAAATGGTATACAGGTGTTCTTCTTGTATATGCAGGAAGATCAATTGGACCCGGTAGCCTGGTAGATGAATGGACCATAAACGACCAGAGGTGCACAGAAATTTAAAAACGGTGCCAGGACCATCACCAGAAGATATGGAGGCTTACCAGAAGTAGTGGCCTGAAATAGCGTATGCTAGAACAGGTCAAGAAGGCTTGGTGACCAACTGGTCTAGATGTATTGTCTGGATAGATGTCATCACCACACCAACGGAGGGAAGGGGGGGGAAGCAATCAGCACGATTTCCTCGAAAATAATCACACCACCAAGCCAAGCGGAAGATTCATGTACCATGTGAGAGATGAAGACACTCACATAGTGTAATAACGTATTAACTTGGATTTATTAAAAATAGCAATAAAAAACAAACTCACATTTTGTGCAGATCAAACAGGCATGTAAATCGTATAGCGGTAGTTGTGAGGGATCCACCCGACATGTTTCAACTAAAAAAGTCGTCTTTTTTAGTTGAAACATGTCGGGTGGATCCCTCACAACTACCGCTATACGATTTACATGCCTGTTTGATCTGCACAAAATGTGAGTTTGTTTTTTATTGCTATTTTTAATAAATCCAAGTTAATACGTTATTACACTATGTGAGTGTCTTCATCTCTCACATGGTACATGAATCTTCCGCTTGGCTTGGTGGTGTGATTATTTTCGAGGAAATCGTGCTGATTGCTTCCCCCCCTTCCCTCCGTTGGTGTGGTGATGACATCTATCCAGACAATACATCTAGACCAGTTGGTCACCAAGCCTTCTTGACCTGTTCTAGCATACGCTATTTCAGGCCACTACTTCTGGTAAGCCTCCATATCTTCTGGTGATGGTCCTGGCACCGTTTTTAAATTTCTGTGCACCTCTGGTCGTTTATGGTCCATTCATCTACCAGGCTACCGGGTCCAATTGATCTTCCTGCATATACAAGAAGAACACCTGTATACCATTTACACACTGCTATCACGGACTTTTTCTTTTTGGTGTTATGGACCCTATATTTGATTTTGCCTTCGATGCTTAAATCATCTATATACACATATGTGTTATTCTTTAACTAGTCACTGTCACAAATGCTCACATGAGATGTTTTTGATTTGAATAATTTATGTTTACTTTGTTCATATTGTATTCACTTAATAGCGCCACACTGTGCATTTTCTATGTTATAAACAGTAGGAGAAGGTTGGGTTTCTGTGGGCCTATCTTTCTGTTGTCCTGATATTGAGAGGTGAGTGTTGTCACCCTAGTACAGGAAACGTGTTAATGGCAGGATCACCAAGTGAAAAAAGCTTGAAAAAAAGGACACTAATGCAGCCCCCACATCTAAAGACCAGTAAGCTGCAGTAGATTACATTGTTATTTTTAGATACACTTTAACAGATGCATCCTGTAATAAATGTTTATTTTTTTTTATTTTTATTTTTTTTCAATTAAAAAAAAGTTGTAAAGGCTACTGTTTTTTTGGTTTGGTGGTTTCTCCCAATTTGTTCTGGTCATCCTCATCAGGTGGTGCCAGGAGACTGGAGTTGGCAAGGGTTTCCGTTAGAAGTGTGTCAATAAGGTAACTCTGAAGAGAGAAGAGACCACAGGTCATTTGTTGATGTGAATCGTGGAGGGATATCACTAGTTATTAATATTACTAAAGATTATTGCCATTATTTATTTTTTGGTAATGCTCAGCAGGAGGGCATGAAATATAAATACAAGCATGAACAACAATACAGTACATACGCCATGGTCAAACATCAGTGGGCATCTGACCATCACACCAATATGCGATTGCTGAACATCTCATTCTAAAACCATGGCCATTAATATGGAGTTAGTCATCCTTCATGGCTAAGCTTCTTCTGGGAAGGTTTTATGCAACATTTTAGAGTGTGTCTGTAGGAATTTGTGCCCATTCAGCCAAATAACATTTGTGAGGTCAGGTCCTGATGTTGGATAAGAGGTCCTGACTTCCAATCAGAGTTCAAATTCATCCCAAAAAGGTGTTCAGTAGGGTTGAGGTCAAGGCTCTGTGCAGGACCCTGGAGTTCCTCCACACCAAACTCATCAAACCATGTCTTAATGGGGCTGGCCTTGGGCACAGTCATACTAGAACAGAAAAGGGTCTTCCCAAATAGTTACTACAAGGTTAGGAGAGCAGAATTGACTCAATTGTCTTTGCATGTTGTAGCACTAACAGAACTCTTCACTCAAAACACCAGAACTCCATCATTTGGGACAAAAATTCCTGGCCGTATAGTGGAACAGGAGGGTATGATAGCCTTGCTCGCTGAAACTTACAATCTATTAGAGCCACTGTCAAGTTTTAAAAGCTGCCTGGGCCCCAACAGAAGACATTTCCCCTCATTTTCTGTTTTTGTCAACATCGATCACCTGGACAGGGAGGAAGGAAGGAGGAATGTCCCTGATGGGATACACAGGCAACAACAACATTCTGATAGAGGTTCCTCTGACAGACCCAACTGGGACAGGGGCTTTTGGAGGGGATTAGGGGCTAGCCTTCTACCCACGGATTATGGCCTATGGAGGAGACTGGGGATTTTGTCTGCTTCCCCCAGTCAGAGCATAGTAAAGAGCTCAGTTCAGCCTCTGATCCCATGGAGAGCAGATCGTTCTCTAATGATAGACAACAACATGATGAACGCTGAAAGAGAGGCTTGGATTTATTTTCTGAATAAAGACAATAAAGCTCCCCTTCTGGAGTGGATGGAAAGGTGTAATCTTAATCTTGTACAGGTTAATGGTCAGAGGAAACATGGTGGTCCTCCTGCAGACTGAGTTGGAGAAGCCCCCCCGCTTGGGACAGAAATATATATCCCTCAACAAATCTATGAAGATAAATCAATTAATTTTTTTTAGACTGCTGGAATATTGTATGAGTTTTGTCTTATGAGGACTTTTCTAGTGGACAGATTACACAAGTGGAAGCCAAACACCTGAAAGACAGCATATGTAATGTACTTTGTGTGCCGGACTGTCTGGGGTGGGCTCCCTGACTATTCAAAGCTTGGGTGCCTGGCTGTTGATTAGCTTACTGGTTAATTAGGTTACTGTTAGCTGCAAGCTGTTCATTAGATGTACTGATGATATTACCGTCTAACCACTGGCCGACCAGCCGCCGTACATATTGCATTGTTTAGGATAACATGATCAAGCTCTTATTTGATTTTGTATGGTATGAATTATGTGTGAACTTACAATAGAGTTCCAGTTTGCACCCAAGCTAGTGTCGACTAGTTCTTGGGTGCAATTCTCAGCTATAATACCTGGTTCCAGACTGGAGGAAGCTGTATCTTGGCAGAGGAAGCAGGCTGTCCGTCACTGTTCCAATCTATCCCAACTCCTTTTAGCCAAGCCAAGTGTTTGTTTTTATGTGTGACCTTGCAGACCAAGGTGCACATGGATATCTATATGCTGCAAAGTCCCCCAGCGTAATGTCATGTGACCATCTTTCAAGAGTTCAGTAGAGTATTTACAGCAGTCTGTACCTGGATGGAGTGGGAGAGGCAGCCGCTCGTCCTATTGGTCAGCCCGACCGTGTTCAGCGCCTCCCTGGCGAAATCCTCTGCAGTCTTCACAAGGATGTTAGTCTTCATGTTTTCTGTCATGTTGGTGGAGATCAGTAACGGCATCACACACTGTAAGGAAACCGAGAGACCCCGTGTAAGTACATTCTGCCTGCTGCATTCTCTCTCTAAAGATGAACTGTCGTCCATTTTAAAGCGGTAGTAAAATCCGCTTTTGGATTTTTACCTATAGGTGCCCGTTTAGGAGAATTTCACACTGAATGTAGCCCGTGACGTCACCGGCGCATGCATTCTGAAGGTCCGGCATACTGTGTCGGACCTTCAGAGCACGGTGCCGGAATCGAGGGCTCCCGTGCGCATGCGTGGGAGTGACATCATCGCGGCTCTGGCCACTCACGCAGCCGGTATCCATGAACCCGGAAGGAAGACCGGGGAAAGATGGAAGCCCTGTCAGCGGTGACAGCGTGCCGCTGGAGGGCTTTGTTCGAATGTGAGTATTCCATAAAATGCTAGTATGCAATGCTTACTAGCACATTATGCCATTGCCAGTATCCTTGTTACATTTACTCAACTTTCCCATGTTTGCATGCTTGCTGCTCCATATTTTACATTTTCTAATTTATATAGAGATTTATATATATACTCCCTCTAGTGGCTATATGTGTATCAGGCAGGGTAGGCAGGCAGGATAGGATAGGATCAGAAACCTGTAACATGGCTCTTGAGCTAAGCACAATCTGACACTCTGAGAGAGTGAGGGCTTGTTACTTTTATTTGTTTTGAGCAAACTGAGACTTCCACTGAAAGAGAGGAACAATAAAGCACAGGCGCTGCACTCAGCTATTATATATAATATGACTGCAGATTAGCAGTACTAAGGTCGAAGATGCTTTTAAAATAATAAAGTAAATAGTTTTTATTTATTAACCGGTTCAATACAGGGCATTTTCACCCCCTTCCTTCCCAGGCCAATTTTTAGTTTTCAGCGCTGTCGCACTTTAAACGACAATTGCGCGGTTGTGCGACGTTGTACCCCAAATAAAGCTTTCTTTTGGTGGTATTTGATCACCTCTGCGGTTTTTATTTTTTGCGCTATAAACAAAAGAAGAGCGACAATTTTGAAAAAAACACAATATTTTTTACTTTTTGCTATAATAAATATCACAATTTTTTTTTAAAAGAACAAATTTTTTCCCCAGTTTTGGCCGATACATATTCTTCTACATATTTTTGGTAAAAAAAATCGCAATAAGCCTATATTGATCGGTTTGCGCAAAAGTTATAGTTTCTACAAAATACGGGATAGATTTATGGCATTTTTTTAAAAAAAAAATATTTATTTATTTATTTTTTTATAATAAATATCCCAATTTTTTTTTTAAAAGAACAAATTTTTTCCTCAGTTTCGGCCGATACGTATTCTTCTACATATTTTTGGTAAAAAAAAAAATCGCAATAAGCGTATATTGATCGGTTTGCGCAAAAGTTATAGCGTCTACAAAATACAAGATAGATTTATGGCATTTAAATTAAAAAAAAAAATGTATTTTTTTTTTTTTTTACTAGTAATAGCGGCGATCGCGATTTTTTTTTTCGTGGCTGCGACATTATGGCGGACACATCGGACACTTTTGACACATTTTTGGGACCATTCACATTTATACAGCGATCAATGCTATAAAATTGCATTGATTACTGTGTAAATGTGACAGGCAGTGAAGGGGTTAACCAGTAGGGGGACACAAGGGGTTAATTATGTTTCCTAGGGGAGTGACGTACAAGCGGAGGAGACCGATCGGTGTTCCGCTGTACTGGGAAGACAGATCGGTCTGCTCTCAACTGACAGGATGTGGATCTGTGTGTTTACACACACAGATCCACGGTCCGGCCCGGTTAACGGGCAATCGCGGGTGCCCGGCGGACATCGCGCGCGTGCCCCCTAGGTGGCCGGGAAGCCCAGGCCGTCATATGACGTCCACCCAGGATGGGAGATCCCATCTGTGGACGTCATTTGACAATGGCCGGGTAGCGAAGTGATTAATAACCTACAAAGTGCGTAAAAAATAGTAAATCGAATCAATTTTATGGTGTGTCCACCATTTGCGTTTAAAACCGCACCATATCTCCCATGTACAGTTGCACACAGTTAAAGATTTTGCAGCTATATGATCCAGTACATGTAAATAATTATAGCAATCATGCTGGGGGTAACCCCTTACTGCCTGCTCCCTCTTGTCCTTTAATAGGCTCATAGCGCAGAAGGCAATTCTTGGGCTTTCTGAACATGTGATCATGGTAATTGGCTGTCACAGTGATCATGTGATCGGGAGCCTGTCTTAGCACCTGATTTGCAAACGTGTGACGGGGAGCTGGCAGTGACAGCGTGGTCACAGTGCTGGGGGTGCGCCACTGAACGCAATCCGAGCGCAAAACATATACAGTGCCTTGAAAAAGTATTCATACCCCCTTGAAATTTTCCACATTTTGTCATGTTACAACCAAAAAACGTAAAATGTATTTTATTGGGATTTTATGTGATAGACCAACACAAAGTGGCTCATAATTGTGAAATGGAAGGAAAATTATAAATGTTTTTAATTTTTTTTTTTTTTCACGCACGACCATCTCTCGGGTTTACAGACCAGAATGGTCCGAAAAAGAGAAAATATCCAGTGAGCGGCAGCTGTGTGGAGGAAAACGCCTTGTTGATGTTGGAGGTCAGAGGAGAATGGGCAGACTGGTTCCAGATGATGGAAAGGCAACAGTAACTCAAATAACCCCTCGTTACACCCAAGGTATGCAGAATACCACCTCTGAACTCACAACACATCGAACCTTGAAGCAGATGGGCTACAGCAGCAGAAAACCACACCGGGTGCCACTCCGGTCTGCTAAGAACAGGAAACTGAGACTACAATTCGCACAGGCTCACCGAAATTGGACAATAGAAGATTGGAAAAACATTGCCTGGTCTGATGAGTCTCGATTTCAGCTGCAACATTCAGATGGTGGGGTCAGAATTTGTTGTAATAAGATGAAAGCATGGATCCATCCTGCCTTGTACCAACGGTTCAGGCTGGTGGTGGTGGTGTAATGGTGTGAGGGATATTTTCTTGGCACACTTTGGGTCCCTTAGTACCAATTGAGCATCATTTAAACCCCATGGCCTACCTGAGTATTGTTGCTGACCATGTCCATCCCTTTATGACTGCAGTGTACCCATCTTCTGATGGCTCCTTCCAGCAGGATAATGCACCATGTCACAAAGCTCCAATCATCTCACCACTGGACAATGAGGTCACTGAACTCCAATGGCCTCCACACTCACCACATCTCATCCAATAGAGCACCTTTGGGATGTGGTGGAACAGGAAATTCGCATTAAGGATTTGCAGCCGACAAATTTGCAGCAACTGTGTGATGCTATCATGTCACTATGGAGCAAAATCTCTGAGGAATGTTTCCAACACCTTGTTGTATCTACGCCATGAAGAATGTAGGCAAAAGGGGGTCCAACCACTGGCCACTGGCCTTGAGGGATTGCCCAAGCCTGGTTTTGGGGGTGGGTTTGCGATTGATTAATTTGGAGAGAATCCCAATGAAGTTTAGGGATCAGGCTTGGCTTGCCTTTCATGGAAAACTATATGTGAAGGGCAACTTGAAGTTTCTTTCCATGAGTGATCGGGGTTGCCCGAGAGTGGAGTGTGGTGGAGTGGTGGAGTCCATGGATCACTTTCTACTTCAGTGCCCTTTTAATATAGAGGTGTACAAGAGGGTGGGGAGGGCTCTGAGTATACCCTTCCTCCCCCATTTGAGTTATGCAGAGTGGGTGTATGGGGCATTCCAGACTCGTCGGGATTATGATTTGGAAACACTTTTTTTAGTTAGTCTAGTAGTCCGTTATTTCACGTGAAGTGCACGGTGTCAGGTATCCTTACGGAGTAAAATCCTCCCTGTGGAAGTGGTGGTGCAGGACATTCTGGGTGAGGTTGGGAAGATTCAGGGTCTTGAGAAAGGCAGGTGGCAGCAGGAGGTCTGGATAAGGGCGTGGAGGAATATCAGGACTCTGTAGCTGCTGCCTGTTGATCTCAGGGTGTGCGGCTTTTCTTTGTATTCTTGATTCACTCCCCTAGATTTTCAAGATGAAATATATTTTTGATAAAAGGCTACATGCATGGTGACGGTGATGTTCCTTAGTCTGGCTCTCCCGTAGGGATTATTGTGTTGTGCGCAATTTGGTTTGTACCATTTATTATGTTCTAGTTTTGTATTATCATATTCAATTATTTTGTAAATATGTTTTATTTATTTATTATGGTTTTATTGTATATAAGTTGTTGTTTGTAAGATTTTTCAATAAACAAAATTAACCCGCTACTAGCAAGGTGTACCTAATAAAGTGGCCGGTGAGTATATAACAAAACACATTGAATGGTATATTTATCAGACAAAAAGGGAGCAAATAGGAGAAGTCCACAAAAATAATATTACAGATATTCTATTAAGGGCAGAGATATAGGTATAGCGCCACCTACCTGTACTGTCACTCCTTTACGCCGACATTCTGCATTCAGAGCACGGGAAAAGTAATCCACAAAACCCTACAAGAGAGGAGAATCAGACCGATATTATACATATCTCCCAACATTTTGAAACGGGAATGAGGGACACCTACTAGCAAACGTATGTAGGCATAGGACACGCCCGCTGCCACGCCCCCTTAAAGGAAAATTATTGCGGGCAGCGTGGGCTCAAGGGGCAGCTCAGCTGCTTTGGGCCCCACAACAATGACTGGGCCCAGGGCAGCTGCCCCTTTTTGCCCCGCGTTAAAGACAGCCCTGTGTATAGTCAGGGCTCCGGGGTTATGGAATGCAATGGCATCCAGTGACATCAGGTTCTATAAGAGTCATTGAGCTTCATGCCATTTGTACTTGCTCTAAAGCTGGTAATGTTAGTGATCAGTCCTCCCATCTGAATTCAGGTAGAGCCCGATGGGTTATTGAAGGATTTACCCCCCCTTCCTGACTAAGCCCTTTTTTGCGATTCAGGCACTGCGTCGTTTTAACTGACAATTGCGCGGTCGTGCGACTTAGTACCCAAACACAATTGACGTGCTTTTTTTCCCCACAAATAGAGCTTTTTTTTTTGGTGGTATTTGATCACCTCTGCGGTTTTTATTTTTTGCGCTATAAACAAAAAAAGAGCGACAATTTTGAAAAAAAAAAAAAGCAATATTTTTTACCATTTTGCTATAATAAACATCCTCAAAAAATATATAAAAGATCTCATTTCTTCCACAGTTTAGGTCAATGTGTATTCTTCTACATATTTCTGGTTAAAAAAAAATTGAAATAAGTGTATATTGATTGGTTTGCGCAAAAGTTATCACGTCTACAAAATAGGGGATAGATTTATGGCATTTTTATTAATAATTTTTTTCTTTGTTAGTAATGGCGGCGATCTGCGTTTTTTTATCGTGACTGTGACATTGCAGCGAACAGATCAAACACTTTTGACACTATTTTGGGACCATTGCCATTTATACAGCGATCAGTGCTATAGAAATGCACTGATTACTGTGTAAATGTCACTGGCAGGGAAGGGGTTAAACACTAGGGGGGCAATCAAAGGGTTAACTGTGTTCCCTCAGCGTGTTCTAACTGTGGGGGGGGGGATGGGCTTACTAGAACATGACAGAGATCACTGCTCCCGATCACCGGGGGCAGTAGATCGCTGTCCTGTCGCTAGGCAGAACAGGGAAATGCCTTGTTTAAATAGGCATCTCCCCGTTCTGCCGCTCCATGACATGATCGCTGGCCGTGGGCGGACATGAAGTCCGCGGGACCCACAGGCATGCCCCCGCTAGCCGTGGATGATGCAGCGACGTACGGGTACGTTGTTTTGTGCACCCGTGCCACTTTGGTGACGTATTTCGGCGTGAGCCGGTCGGCAAGTGGTTAAACAGTAAAATCAGTCTGTATATGCAGTAAAGCATGCTGGTTATACTCACTGTGGAACCTAAGGGGTTAATCTTCTGCATTGTGTAAAAAGGGCGGTTCGATCCTGCCTTCTCTGATCCTCCCCTTCTTCCACTGTCCCCAATCGATCTTCTGATAGTACAGAGCCTTGGGAGCACTCTGCACATGCTCAGTTTGGTGGGTATTGCTAGAAAGTATTGTTTTTTTTTTTTTTCTTGGGAGGATGCATGTGATCAGCACAGGGCCAATCAGCACTGTCCAGACAGAGGGTCAGGGGTCATGCAGCCTCATAGGACAGTCAGACGTGCATGAAAACTTCTCCTACAAGCTTTAACCAAACACTGATAGAAGTCACAAGACTGCTATATGAGGAAAGGTATTTACCAATTTATACTTGCTAAAATATTTGCATTTCCATGTTCTGTGTACTGTGGGAGACCAGATATAGTGAATGCAGAGTCCTGGGTTTAGTAACACTTTAACTAACTTCATCTGCAGATGGAGCTCATTTCTTTGATCTGCAACTGACTGAAACAGAGTAACTACAAAAGTAACCATGTTACCTTGTATCTCTGTATTTGATGACCGATAAACACTGTGTCAGAGTATTTTGACAGCAGTTGCTGGAATAGCCTTTGTATTTACACATCTACTTCCTGCTGTCATTTTGACAAATTGCTGGCAAATACAAGGGTGGGGGGCTGAATAGTGGCAGAGGGGCAGAAGCACAGGACACAGGGCTGCTGTTAGAAATCACGGGGCCCCGTACAGCCTACCTGACAGGGCCCCCTTCCCCTGGCTGAAGGTGACTGAGGACATGGATTTATCAGTCCTTTTCTCTGTAGCCTCAGCTGCACAGATGAATCAATAGTAAGCGCTCGAAGGCTTCTGGCTCATCCACAAACAGAAGCATAGTAAACACATTTTACTTGGCTTCAGTGATGAATGGACGCAGGAGTGACTGGTACTGATCGTTCACTGTGTTCATTCAGGAAGGGAAGGGGCAAGTAAATGACATATTTACCTGCCTCTTCCCCTGCTCTCTATCTGGAAACATCCCCCTATGTGTGTCTGCAGCAGCTGCCAGTGGTAGAGGAGAGGAGGGAAGCCAGCAGCACTGTGGGGGGGAAGGGGCACACAGCAGATGGAAGGGGTCCAGATGGAATGGGTGCATGTGTAGAACCAATCGCCCTGCAATGCAGCTGAAGGGGGGAAAAAGGAGAAGCGGGTAGTGCTGCAGGGGGAGGCAGAAGAGGATTGGTGTCTGCAATAAGACAGTACTGCCGGGCCTCTTGCTCAGCAGGTGTCCGGGTCCCCCTTTTGAACTGATGGGGCTCAGACCCATTACAGGAGGGCTGACTGTACTGCCTTATCAGCGGCCCTGACAGGGCATACAACACACACTCTGTACTTCCATACATTTTTTTTTTTGGGTGGGTGTAGCACGGTTAACCTCTTCAAGGGGTATAGGGGGAGCCGTGATGTCCGCTCCTGACAGAACCAGTATGGGATGTGTGTGTAAACACACATATCCCTGTTATGGCAGGGGAGAGGAGACAGATCGTGTGTTCCTAGTATATAAGAACAACAACTGGTTTCCTCCCCCCAGGCAGCAATGTCACAGTCCCGATAACAATCGCAGATCACCACCACTACTGACAGAACCAGTATAGGATGTGTGTGTAAACACACATATCCCTGTTATGGCAGGGGTGAGGAGACAGATCGTGTGTTCCTAGTATATAAGAACAACAATTGGTTTCCTCCCCCCAGGCAGCAATGTCACAGTCCCGATAACAATCGCAGATCACCACCACTACTGACAGAACCAGTATGGGATGTGTGTGTAAACATACATATCCCTGTTATGGCAGGGGAGAGGAGACAGATCGTGTGTTCCTAGTATATAAGAACAACAATTGGTTTCTTCCCCCCAGGCCGGAATGTCACAGTCCCGATAAAAATCGCAGATCACCACCACTACTGACAGAACCAGTATGGGATGTGTGTGTAAACACACATATCCCTGTTATGGCAGGGGAGAGGAGACAGATCGTGTGTTCCTAGTATATAAGAACAACAATTGGTTTCCTCCCCCCAGGCCGGAATGTCACAGTCCCGATAACAATCGCAGATCACCACCACTACTGACAGAACCAGTATGGGATGTGTGTGTAACCACACATATCCCTGTTATGGCAGGGGAGAGGAGACAGATCGTGTGTTCCTAGTATATAAGAATAACAATTGGTTTCCTCCCCCCAGGCCGGAATGTCACAGTCCCGATAAAAATCGCAGATCACCACCACTACTGACAGAACCAGTATGGGATGTGTGTGTAAACACACATATCCCTGTTATGGCAGGGGAGAGGAGACAGATCGTGTGTTCCTAGTATATAAGAACAACAATTGGTTTCCCCCCCCCAGGCCGGAATGTCACAGTCCCGATAAAAATCGCAGATCACCACCACTACTGACAGAACCAGTATGGGATGTGTGTGTAAACACACATATCCCTGTTATGGCAGGGGAGAGGAGACAGATCGTGTGTTCCTAGTATATAAGAACAACAATTGGTTTCCTCCCCCCAGGCCGGAATGTCACAGTCCCGATAACAATCGCAGATCACCACCACTACTGACAGAACCAGTATGGGATGTGTGTGTAAACATACATATCCCTGTTATGGCAGGGGAGAGGAGACAGATCGTGTGTTCCTAGTATATAAGAACAACAATTGGTTTCCTCCCCCCAGGCAGCAATGTCACAGTCCCGATAAAAATCGCAGATCACCGCCATTACTAGTAAAAAAAAAAAAAAATGATAAAAATGCCATAAATGCATCCCCTATTTTGTAGACGCAATAACTTTTGTGCAAACCAATCACTATACGCTTATTGCAATTTTTTTTTTTTTTTTAAATATGTAGAAGAATATATATCGGCCTAAACTGAGGAAGACATTTTTTTTTTTTAATTGGGATATTTATTATAGCAAAAAGTAAAAAACATTGTGTTTTTTTTCAAAATTGTCCGTATTTTTTTATTTATGGTGCAAAAAATAAAAACCGCAGAGGTGATCAAATACCACCAAAAGAAAGCTCTATTTGTGGGAAAAAAAGGACGTCAATTTTGTTTGGGTACAGAGTCGCACAACCGCGTGAAGGTCAGTTAAAGCGGCGCAGTGCCGAGTCACAAAAAATGGCCTGGTCAGGAAGGGGGTAAACTCTTCTTCCGGGGCTGAAGTGGTTAAAGTCCACAAATTAAGCCGGCCACACATGGGTCAAAAATCGTAATTATGACTTATGATCGGGCATGTTGGAAATTTTTTGGAAAAACAAATGAATTTCTATTCAATGATGGGAGAATCTACGAGAAACATAATCGAAAAAGAAATGCACATGGGCTGTGACCTGGAAACAAAAGAAGATTCTCGGCCATGAAATTTCTTTTCTGTAACATGGAAGGCTTGGTTGGTCCGAAATCAATAGTGGCATCATCGGATTACGAAACACACAAAACTTTGGATTTTCCAAAGACAATTTTGCTTGGAATTCGACCCATGTATGGCCTGCTTTAGTTAAACTAAACGACCCTACATCAGGATCAGTAAGCTGTTATGGAGAAAGGAAAGCGGCGTTGGATTACCTTAGTGCTGCTGTACACAGTCTTGTATGGATATGGACGCGTTCCAGCCTCAGAAGACATGTTTATTATCAGACCTTTCTTCCTAGAGAACCCAAAACACAGAACTGGGTTAACTAATCCTACAAACATCCATACAAGTCCATACTTTAATAGACCCCCCGATAACATACTGTATATATTTTCATTCCACAGCCTACAATGGCTTTCTTCTAATGCCGCATGCACACGATTGGAATTTCGGCCCGCATAAGACCGATGAGAGTTTTTCGTCGGAAAAAGCGACCGTGTATATGCTCCATCGGACTTTTGCTGGCGGAATTCCAGCCAGCAAAAGATTGAGAGCAGGCTCTCAATTTTTCGGTCAGGAAAAGTTCCTATCCGAAAATGCGATCGTCTGTTGCAATTCCGACGCGCAAAATCCCTACGCATGCTCGGAAACAATTTGACGCATGCTCCGAAGCATTGAACTTCATTTTCTCGGCTCGTTGTAGTGTTGTACGTCACCGCGTTCTTGACGGTCGTAATTTCAGAAAACTTTTGCGTGACCGTGTGTATGCAAGGCAAACTTGAGCGGAATCCCGTCAGAAAAGCCGTCATATCTTTTTCCGATGAGAAATCCGCTCGTGTGTACGCGGCATTAGCCATCTTCCTCTAAGTCTTTGCTAAATATCCAAAAATGTTCAAAAATGTCCAAAATCCTTAAACACAGGAGGACCCCAAGTGTTGTGGCACACCTGTCACCCGTACACACGAGCGGAATTTTCGACAGAAAGAGTCCGATGGGAGCTTTTCATCGTATATTCCGACCGTGTGTATGTCCCATCGGACTTTTTCCGTCGAAAATTCAGACGGACTTAGAGAACATGTGCTATATTTTTGCAACGGAACAAATTACTATCGGAAAAAACGCTCATCTGTATGCTGTTCCGACTCACCAAAAACGACGCATGCTCTGAAGCAAGTACGAGATGGAAGCTATTGGCTGCTGGCTATTGAACTTCTGTTTTCTAGTCCTGTCGTTTGTGTTGTACGTCACCGCGTCGTAGTTTGGTGTGACCGTGTGTATGCAAGACGGCTTGAGCGGAATTCCGTCGGAACTCCTTCGGAAAAACCTTCAGAGTTTATTCCGACGGCAAAACCAGTCGTGTGTACAGGGCATGGGACACTCCAATGCCTCGTACACACGAGCGGACTTTGCAGCAGACTTGGTCCGACGGTCTTTCCGCCAGACTTTCTGGCGGACTACCAGAACGGACGGACTTGCCTACACACAACCGGACTTTCCGGCAGGCTAAGTCCGCCCGTCTTTCCAACAGACTTTCGCCGGAGTTATGGCGGTCTTTCAGAATGAACGGACTTGCCCACACATGGACAAGTCCGTTCATTTTGAATGTGACTCGGGTACGACGGGACTAGAAAGGGAAGTCAATCTCGCCGCTTTTATCGGCGAGATTGACACCTTGCGATCCCCGTCGCGGGTCATACCAGGCCCATAAGTCTGGTATGGATTATAAAGGGAACCCCCTACGCCGACAAAATCCTCCCCCTAAAATCCATACCAGACCCCGATCCGAGCATGCAGCCCAGCCGGTCAGGAAAGGGGGTGGGGACGAGCGAGCACCCCCCCTCCTGAATCGTACCAGGCCGTATGCCCTCAACATGGGGGGTGGGTGCTTTGGGGGAGGGGGGGCCCTACAGGGCCCCCCCTCCCCCAAAGCACCTTGTCCCCATGTTGATGAGGACAAGGGCCTCTTCCCGACAACCCTGGCCGTGGGGGGCTTATCGGAATCCGGGAGCCCCCTATAATAAGAGGGCCCCCAGATCCCGGCCCCCCACCCTATGTGAATGAGTATGGGGTACATGGTACCCCTACCCATTTACCTAGGGAAAAAGTGTCAATAATAAAAACACTACACAGGTTTTTAAAATAATTTATTAAACAGCTCCGGGGGGGTCTTCCTCCGGCTTCGGGGGTCTTCTTCCGGCTTCGGGGGTCCCTCCGGTTCCCCTTCTCCCGGCGTCCGGTTGGTTCTTCTCCGCTCTCTCTGGCCTCTTCTCCCGGTGTTCCAGTTCTTCTGCCGGCTCCTCCGCTGTCTTCATGCCGCTCTTTTGCCAGCGGAGGTCCGGACTTCTGGGCTTCTTGTCTTCTTTCCTCTTCTCTTCTCCAGATGTTGACACGACAGTCTCTCTGGCTGGTCTGCTCTCTGAGCGCTCCGCTGTGACTTATATAGGCGGAGACCCCGCCCCCTTATGCCATCACAGTCCCTGGGCATGCTGGAAGAAGCCAAGAAGACAAGAAGCCCAGAAGTCCGGACCTTCCCTGGCAAAAGAGCGGCATGAAGACAGCGGAGGAGCCGGCAGAAGAACTGGAACACCGGGAGAAGAGGCCAGAGAGAGCGTAGAAGAACCAACCGGACGCCGGGAGAAGAGGAATCGGAGGGACCCCCGAAGCTGGAGGAAGACCACCGAAGCCGGAGGAAGACCCCCCCCCCCGGAGCTGTTTAATAAATTTTTTAAAAAACCTGTGTAGTGTGTTTTATTATTGACACTTTTTAGGTAAATGGGTAGGGGTACCATGTACCCCATACTCATTCACATAGGGTGGGGGGGCCGGGATCTGGGGGCCCTCTTATTATAGGGGGCTCCCGGATTCCAATAAGCCCCCCGCCCGCAGACCCACGACAACCAACGGCCAGGGTTGTCGGGAAGAGGCCCTTGTCTTCATCAACATGGGGACAAGGTGCTTTGGGGTGGGGGGGGCCCCGCAGGGCGCCCCCTCCCCCAAAGCACCCACCCCCCCATGTTGAGGGCATGCGGCCTGGTACGGTTCAGGAGGGGGGGTGCTCGCTCGTCCCCACCCCCTTTCCTGACCGGCTAGGCTGCATGCTCGGATCGGGGTCTGGTATGGATTTTAGGGGGGACCCCACACCGTTTTTTCGGCATAGGGGGTTCCCTTTAAAATCCATACCAGACCTAAGGGCCTGGTATGCCCCGTGCTCGCTGCAATAGGAAAATTTGTTTTTCCTATTGCAGCGAGCGCGAGATGCAATACCCTACCCTTGCGTCGTATCTGGTCCGTCGGACCAGCATACAGACGAGTGGGCTTTCCGTTGGACCAGCATACAGACGAACGGACTTTCCGTCGGACCAGCATACAGACGAACGGACTTTCCGTCAGAAACTGAGTCCGACGGAAAGATTTAAAACATGTTTTAAATCTAGCTCCGGCGGACTTTTGGGGAAAAAAAGTCAGCCGAAGCCTACACAGGATCGGATTGTCCGGCGGACTCTGGTCCGCCGAACCAAGTATGCCGGAAAGTCCGCTCGTGTGTACGCGGCACAAAGCATAAAACAGTCCATGTGGATTGAACTTGGATGAGGTAAGGGAAGAACGAGATGCCTAATGGAATTGGTAGTACTTGCTTGAGGCAACTATATACAGTTCAATATATATACACACCATTTCTCCTCGTGCACACCGCTTCCTCTTTAATCTTCACTCCTTTCTCCTCCTGCACATCGCTTCCTCTCTAACCTCCAGGCACAGCTATCACAAAGTGGTTAAGCCTGACACTGGCTCAGCCAGGCCTTAGCAATCGCCCTTTGCAGGCAGGGACCACGGGCCCCTATAGTGTAGCAAGAAATAGTAGGTTCCTGGTGCTAGCTGAAGAGGAAGGGAGGGAAGCGCACCCAAGTGTAGTATTACAGGGTTATTCATTAGCGCAAAAGTAATGCACTTACACAAGAGAAAACATCAAAGGCATATCTGTCATATTCCTGGTGCTAGCTGTCCTACATGCAGCTGCTGAGCCCAGTAACCCGTCTTCAGGCCCTGCCAGCCTTTCTGGCTGCAGCTGCCCATCTCCACTGCCCATGATAACACAGTCCACACCGCTGGTCCTGCACCCATCTTAGACTGCATCCTTTCAGTCTTCTCAGGCATCCCTCCCCAGTCCTCTCAGGCCTGTGTTTGTCACTCACCAGCCCTCCTGGCTGTGACCAGTTGTTCCTCTCCCTGGAGACTTGCCCGGCAGTGCTGTCTTCTGCTGTTCTCTCTTGCTCCTCCTGTGCCTCCTGTCCAGGACACCTCTGTGGTTTGTACGAGGGTCCTCTCCGCACCTGAGCCCAGACCCAAGGTCACACCCCCCTGACTGGGGAGCTCCCTCAAAGGCCCCGACAGCCTAGTACTCCAATCTCCAGCTCTTCCAGCTGAACAACTCCTCCCCAGCTGGGCTGACCCTGGGTATTTAAGGAAGCTTGGCCCCTGCCAATCCAGGTTGGGGATTGGTCAGGGCTCCTTAGAATACCCCAGGCAGCTTCGCCTCTCCTCCTCTCTTTCCAGAATTCTCTAGAAAGAAGAGGGAGGTCTCAGTGATGCTATCTGTGAGTCATCAGCTGCTACCCTGAGCCACTCCCAGCCCAGATCAGATCAAAAGAAACAGGCTTGGCTGCCAGCCTGGCCTGCCTAAATGTATCTATCCTACAAAAATCTATCTCTAGCACTTACCTACCTAGAGGGTGCTATACACAGAACATGGAAATGCAATAGTTTTAGTAACTATAAACTGCTAAATACCTTTTCTCATCAGTAGTTAGAGCAGTCTACTGGTTCCCACCCGGCCTATAGCAAAATGATGGTTGGGCTGGGTTTTCATTGTTCTGAAGTCGCTCGCGAATGCCCTCAGAGGCATGCAGCACAGGGATCAGTGGTGCGGTGTGTCGCTCGGACACACTGCATCTCTGATCACGGTAAAGAGCCTATGACGTAGGCTCTTTACCATGTGATCAGCTGTGTCCAATCACATGGCATACTATTGGCATCACTAATGGGCGCTGACTGGCATACTGATGGGCACTAATTGGCATCACTGGTGGGCATCACTGATGGGACTGTACTGATAATCAATGCACTAATTATCAGCGTAAACCCCCCCCCCCCGTCAGGAGAGCCACTTATCGGCATGCCTCTATTCGCGCTGATAGCACGTGAGTAGAGGAGAGCCAATAAGTGGCTCTCCTAACAAAAGGGGTTTGCGCTGATAATTAGTGCATTGATTATCAGTGCAGTCTCATCAGCGATGCCAATTAATGACCACCAGTGGTGCCAGTCAGCGCTCATCAGTGATGCCAATAGTACCAATCAGTGCTGCCTTTCAGTGCCCATCAGTGATGCCTGTCATTGCCCATCAGTGCCACCCATTAGTGCCCATCAGTGCCGCTTATGAGTGCCCATCAGTCCCGCCTATCAGTGCCCATAAAGGTTGCCCATCAGTGCTGCCTATCAGTGTTCATCAGTGCTGCATATAAGTGCCACCTATCAGTGCTGTATATTAGTGCCTACTCATCAGTGCCCATAAGTGCAGCCTATCAGTGCCCGTCAGTTCAGCCTCATCAGCACACGTTAGTGAAGTTAAATTACTTATTTACAAAATGTTGTAACAGAAACTAGGAAAAAATTTTAATTTTCAAAATTTTCGGTCATTTTTTCATCTGTTTAGCAAAAAATAAAAACCCCAGTAGTGATTAAATACCACCAAAATAAAGTGCTATCTGTTTCAAAAAAGTGATAAAAATGTAATTTGGGTACAGTGTTGTATGACCGCGCAGTTGTCATTCAAAGTGTGACAGCGCTGAAAGCTGAAAATTGGCCTGGGCAGGAAGGGGGTGAAAATGCCCAGTATTGAAGTGGTTAAAGCTTGTAGGAGGAGTTTTCATTCTCCACTGATAGCTCTACGAGTCTGCAGGACCCCTAACCCTCTGTCTGGACAGTGCTGATTGGCCCTGTGCTATGCACCCTCACAAGAAAAAAAAATAACTAACTATCTAGCAATACACACCAAACTGAGCATGTGCAGAGCGTCTCCTAGGTCTCTATTCTATCAGGAGATGGACTGGGGACTGTGAAAGAAGGGAAGGATCAGAGAAGACAGGATCAAACAGCCTTTTTACACAATGCTGAGGATTGACCCTTTAGGGTTCAACATTGAGTATAGCAAGCATGCTTTACTGCATATACAGACTGATTTTACTGTTGTGGGTTTAGTAACACTTTAACTGTTCTAATTGGGGACAACGAGAAAAACAAAAAGGACAGTCAACGCGTTTCAGGGAGCACAAAATCCCACTTCATCAGGACTAAAGAAGAAGGTTAGAAATATGACAATGAAGCAAAATTGCTGCTAGTAAATAGACATAGAAGAAGTCATGGTAAACAAATGGTGACAACTTGACCAATAAAAAATAAAATGTTGATCAGATAAAAGAAGTTATACACCTAGGGGTCAGTACTATGATTAGGCTTTGGAAATGTTTAACCAATGATACCAAGTTACTAATTCACTACCTTGTTATCTCACGCCTTGACTATTGCAACTCCCTTCTCATATGAATTCCTCTACACAGGCTATGGCCCCTTCAGTCTATCATGAATGCTACTGCCAGACTCACCCACCTTACCAACCACTTAGCGTCGACCATCCCTCTCCGCCAATCCCTCCACTGGCTTCCAATTGCCCAACAAATAAAATTCAAAACACTAACATACAAAGCCGTCCACTCTTCTGCCCTGAGCAACAACACCAGTTTTGCCTCAAAATATCACCTAAATCAACCTCTCCGCTCCTCCTAAGACCTCCTGCTGTCTAGCTTTCTTGTTTCCTCCTTCCATGCCCATCTCTAGGACTTCTCTAGAGCCTCTCCCATCCTCTGGATCTCCCTACCCCAATCTGTCCATCTCCTACTTTGTCCACTTTTTGGTGATCCCGGAAAGCTCATCTCCTTGGGGAAGCCTATCGTGTCTGCACCTAAAAACTGACCTTTTACTTTCTCCAATCAGCTTATCGCGCTCACAGTTATTGCCTAAGTAAGTAAGAAAAAACATTTTTAAAACTAACACTAACTAAAGTAGAAAAAAAAAGTGTATTTCTTTAGTTTTTCTACTTTTTTTTCGATGGATTGCATACAAAACAAAAGAATTTTTGAATGCCCCCACTTCAGCCCCGGAAGATTTTACCCCCCTTCCTGACCAGAGCACTTTTTACAATTTGGCACTGCATTGCTTTAACTGACAATTGTGTGCTCATGCAATGCTGTACCAGTGATTACTGTGTAAATGTCACTGGCAGGGAAGGAGTTAACACTAGGGGGCGATCAAGGGGTTAACTTGTGTTCCCTCAGTGTGTTCTAACTGTGTGGGGATGGGAGTGACTAGGAGAGGAGACATACTTAGTAGGAACAAACGATATATTATATCCTCTTCCCTGACAGCACAGGCATCACGCGTGGCTGGCGGTGGCCGCGCCCGCCGGCCACACGCATTGAGTCCCCCGCCGTGCAGCGGGCGCCTCAGGCGGCACGCACGCGCCCTCTGGTGGCCGACAAACTGAAGGACATACCCATACAGGATTTCACCCAGGGGCACCATTCTGCCGCAGTATCTCACATATCTGTGTGAGCCAGTCGGGAACTGGTTAAAGTGGAACTCAAGGGGTTAAACTCACCTTTCCAACGCTCCCTTGCCAGCATCTTCATCTGTGTGCTGGTTTTCAGCCACCTTTATTGGCTGGCGTGGGATGACGTCACTCGGATCCAGTTGTCCCGGCACACAGGGACCGTCCTGGAGCTTTAAGCTGAGCTGCGCAGCTCAATTTATAGCGCTGGAGAAGACAGTAGGTAGGTAGGGGCATTTTATTGTAGAAGAGACATTGCATACCTCTTCTGTAATAAAAGTCTGCCTGCTCACTGTTTGTTACAGCAGAACTTCAGTTTTGCTATAAGTGGGCTTTAAGTGCCTGGGAGACAGTACGGCTTCTGTATCATGAGACTGCTGCGATTGACTTCCACAGCAAGTAGGGAAAGGAAGTCCTAAAAGTCACACATAACCGCAAATCCCTGTAAGGAGGTGTATGACAGCATCAGCCCGGGCTCCAACCAGGTCACACCCGGCCAACGCGTTTCACCCCCCCACCGGAGCTTAATCATGGGGACATGTTGGGGTGTGGTTTGTTTGGAGCCCAGGCTGGGGCTGTCATACACATTCCTTACAGGGTTTTGCTGTGATGTGTGACTTTTAGGACTTCCTTTCCCTGCTAGATGTTTTGAGCTGGGACGAGCTCTGTCCTGGTCGGCACCCCTAGCGGTTTGTCATGCTAGAAGACCTACTGGAGCCTTGAGCGGTACCTGTCATTTTTGTTGTGGCTTCAATAGCAGTCACATGCTTGGGAGCCCATCACCCTGGCTCCCGATCAAAAGCCACAGCCAATAGCTGTGGGAGGCAGCTCAGTTAGTGTACTGGGAGAGTGCACCAAGCGTGTCCTCAGCACACAACCTCAGGCCACTGTGTACACATATGTGCAGTGGTTAGTCGTTAACCATTTCCTACCCAGCCGTCAATCTGCTGTAGGTTTTACCATTCTGAGTGGACGTCAGCCTTCAAAAAGGGCTACTCGTGCACTCCCCCGGGGGCACGCAGCACCGTGATCCATGGTGCGGTGTTTCCCTCAGACACACTGCACCACTGATCATGGTAAACAGTCTATGATGTAGGCTCTTTACCATGTGATCAGCTGTGTCTCCATCAGTGACGCCTGCCAGTGCCCATCAGTGATGCCAAACAGTGCCCATCATTGCTGCCTTTTAGTAGCCATTACTGCCTCCTCATGAGTGCCCTCTATCAGTTTCCTTTAGTGCCACCCATCAGTGCCCATAAGTGCCACCTATCAGTGTCCATTACTGCTGCCTAATCAGTGCCATTAGTACTGCATATCAATGCCGCCTATCAGTGTCCATCAGTGCTGCATATTAGTGCCTCCTCATCAGTGCCACCTCATCAGCGCACATCAGTGAAGGAAAAAAATTATTTATTTACAAGATTTTATAACAGAAACTAAGATAAACGTTTTTTTTTTTTTTTGTCTTTTTTCGTTTGTTTAGAAAAAAAAACAGTGTTGATTAAATACCACCAAAAGAAAGCTCTATCTGTCTCAAAATAATGATAAAAATTTTGTTTGGATACAGCGTTGCATGACCGCGCAATTGTCATTCAAAGTGCAACAGCACTGAAAGCTAAAAATTTACCTGGGCAGGAAGGGGGTGAAAGTGTCCTGTATTAAAGTGGTTAAAGTCCACTTTTCTTACTACCACATATATGCGTTACACGAGTGGCAAAAGACATGGTAATGACAAAAATAAACAGGCCCTAAGCAGAAATGTAAAAAGTTCTGGTCCGTAGGGGTGTACAGGGGTGATAGCTATACTGGTTAAATTCTTTCACGGTTGGACGTACCTTAAAAACATTCTTGGAAGCACAATTCTGGTCATCTGAAAGGGAAAATGAGAACAACTCAAATACTGCAAACTGTATCTTAGGAGCCCCTTTATAAAGCAGTGGTATGGCCTTACAGAAGAAGGCATATTTAGCAATGTGGTTAGCACTCCAGTTACTTAGTTGTCAGTTATCTGCTTAGATGGATATCACCGTCCAAAGCTTGTCTTCATCACCTCCATAACACTTAAAAAAATTGCAGCTTTTTTAACCAATTACACCACCACGTTACTAATCCACTCTCTCCTCAATTCTTACTACTCCCTTCTCCTTGGCCCACCTTTGCTTAGGTTATTACCTTTTCGGTCTGCAATGAGTGCTCCTGCCAGACTCATCCACCTTACCTACCGCTCAGTGTCCACCATCCCTCACTGCCAATCCTCTGGCTTCTGTTCACTCAACAGATAAAATAATATTAAAGCCAACCACAACTGCCTTGATCTACATCACAAGACTTGCACCAAAATATCACCCAAACCATCCTCCCAAGACCTGTCACTGTCCTCCCAAGACCTGTCACTGTCCTCCCAAGACCTGACACTGTCCTCCCAAGACCTGTCACTGTCCTCCCAAGACCTGACACTGTCCTCCCAAGACTTGACACTGTCCTCCCAAGACTTGACACTGTCCTCCCAAGACTTGACACTGTCCTCCCAAGACTTGACACTGTCCTCCCAAGACTTGACACTGTCCTCCCAAGACTTGACACTGTCCTCCCAAGACTTGACACTGTCCTCCCAAGACTTGACACTGTCCTCCCAAGACTTGACACTGTCCTCCCAAGACTTGACACTGTCCTCCCAAGACTTGACACTGTCCAACTCTTTTCGGCCTTGACCTCCATGTAACACAAAATTTGCAGCTTCTTATCCAATGACACCACCAAGCTACTAGATGATTACTCCCTGGTAATATCTCAACTCTTGCAACTCTCCCTCCTTGTTGGCCTAACGTGACATAGGATATTCCCCCTTCGGTCCATCAAGAATACTGCTGCCAGACCCATCCATCTTACCAACTGCTCATGGTCTGCTACCCCTCTATGCCAATCCTTCCACTGGCTTCCAATCAATCAAATGTTAAAAAAATTCTAAATACCAATGACTGCATACAAAGCCACCCATACCTCGGCCCCTAACAACATCACCAACCTAATCCTAATCACCGAATCCATACTTTTCACTCCTCCCAGGACCTCTTGCTGTCTAGCTTCCTCATTGCCTCCTCCCATGCTCACCTCCAGGGCTTCTCTAGAGTCTCTCCCATCCTCTGGAACTCCCTATTCCAATATCTCTAGCTATCTCGTACTCTGTGCGCCTTTAGGCATTTGCTGAAATCTCATCCCTTCAGAGAACCCCATCCCGCCTCAACCTATTTTTTAACTTTCTCTGCCAGGTCACCCCTCACAGTTATTACTTTTTGTATCATTTAATCCTCCTGTTTAGATTGTAAGCTCCTATGAGCAGGGTCCTCCTATCCCTCTTGTCTTGGTTTGTATTGTAACTGTCCTATTTTTTTTTACATTGTAAAGTGCTGTGCAAACTGTTGCCATTATATACAGTAAATCCTGTATAATAAACAACACATTTCCAATATTTCAGTAGTTTCGCAAAATTCATGAAAAACAGCGGGTAAAATAAGTATTGAACAAATCACCTATTTGAGGCTCGGCTTACACTGGAAACGGCCGCGGATCGCACAGAAACGGTGTGCGTCCCTGTTCTCCGTTTCAGGGACGAATCAGGGCCGAATCCTTGCCCGAATTCGGCCCTGAAACGGAGCCAAAAGATACACAGCGTTTCTGTGCAAGCCGCTCCGCAGCCGCCCCAGAGATATGTGAACCGGCTCCATAGAGAGCCGGTCACATTCTCCTGCTATGCGAATTGGATGCGCATCCAATTCGCATAGGTGTGAACCCAGCCTAAAAAGGTGCTATTGACATGAAATGTTCACCACGTGTCGGTAAGAACCCATGCAATCCATATATACATAGAAACCAAAACAAATAAGTTCAGAAATTAAGTTATGTGTAATAAACTGGAATAACACGGGGAAAAGGTATTGAACACATGAAAAAAGGGAGGTGCAAAAAGGCATGGAAAGCCAAGACACCAGCTGAAATCTATCAATAATTAGAAAGCAATCCTGCCCCTTGTTAGTGCAAATTAATATCAGCTGGTTCAGTCTCAACTGATGGCCTATAAAAAGGTGTCTCATTACCAAGGTGTCACAGAAGAAACATCTCATGATGGGTAAAAGCAAAGAGCTCTCTCAAGACCTTTACAAGCTTATTGTTGCAAAACATACTGATGGCATTGGTTGCAGAAGGATTTCTAAACTTCTGAATGTTCCAGTGAGCACTGTTGGTGCCATAATCTGGAAGTGGAAATAAGAATATTTCACCATAAACCAGCCACGACCAGGTGCTCCTCACAAGATTTCTGACAGAGGAGTGAAAAGAATTATCAGAAGAGTTGTCCAAGAGCCAAGGACCACTTGTGGAGAGCTTCAGAAAGACCTGGAATTATCAGGTACAACTGCTTCAAAGAAAACAATAAGTAATGCACTCAACCGCCATTTAAAGTTTGCTGCCCAACATTTAGACAAGCCTGTGAAATACTGGGATAATATAGTCTGGTCAGATGAGACCAAAAATTGAACTCTTTGGATGCCACAATACACACCATGTTTGGAGGTCACATGACACATCACCCCACAAACACCCCCCATACCAACAGTGAAGTTTGGAGGTGGGAACATCATGGTGTGGGGCTGTTTTCCAGCATACGGTACTGGCAAACTTCATATCATTGAAGGAAGGATGAATGGAAAAATGCACCAAGACATTCTTGATAAAAATCTGCTGCCATCTACCAGGATGATGAAGATGAAACGAGGGTGGACATTTCAGCAAGACAATGATCCCAAACACAAAGCCGAGGAAACTCTCAATTGGTTTCAAAGAAAGTAAATAAAGCTGCTAGAATGGCCCAGCCAATCACCTGACTTGAATCCAATCGAAGATCTATGGAAAGAACTAAAGATCAGAGTTTATGGAAGAGGCCCACAGAACCTATAAGATTTCAAGACTGTTTGTGTGGAAGAGTGGGCCAAAATCACACCTGAGCAACGCATGAGACTAGTTTCTCCATACAGGAGTCGTCTGGAAGCAGTCAAAACAAAGGATTTTGTACCAAGTATTAAATACATTTCAGTTAGCAGGTTCAATACTTTTTCCCTGTGTCATTCCATTTTATTACATAGAACTTATGTATGGATTGCATGGGTTGTTACCGGCATGTGGTGAACATTTCATATCAATAGAAATATATTTACCTAGAAAAATGGTGACGTGTTCAATACTTCATTCAATTTTACCAGTTGTATATGTAAATTCTTTTTGGAAAGAACGATAAACAGAAATGCAATATTTCCTTCTGTGTAAAGCACACCCGGCCTATTTTATGTAAAATAGAAACAAAACTTTTGACTGACTTTTGGGGATGACAACACGTGTGAACAAGCCCTTGCACAGAAGCCTACTGTGGCTCGTAGTAAATCCTTCCCTAGCAAAAGACCTTTAATGCCACGTATACACGACCGGTTTTGCCATCGGAATAAACTCCGGAGGTTTCTCCGATGGAATTCCATTCAAGCGGTCTTGCCTACACACGGTCAAACCAAAGTCCGACCAAAGTCCGACCCTCCAGAACGCGGTGACGTACAACACGTACGACTTGACTAGAAAAAGGAAGTTCAATAGCCAGTAGCCAATAGCTTACATCTCGTGCTTGCTTTAGAGCATGCGTCGTATTTGGTACGTCGGAACAGCATACAGATGAGCGGTTTTCCCGATAGGAATTGGTTCAGTTGGAAATATTTAGAACATGTTCCATTTCTAGGTCCGTCAGAATTTTTGAAAAAAAAAAAGTCTGATGAGGCCTACACACGGTCGGAATAGACGATGAAAAGATTCCATCAGACTTTTTCTGTCGGACATTCCGCTCATGTGTACGCAGCTTTAGACCCCTCACCTGGAGTACCGATAGCATGTTGCAGTTAACGATGTCACTCAGTTTCTAAAAAAAAGAGAGAAGAGACTATTAAATGACTTATAATATACAACTGCAGTCTTGACAGTTCCCAATCGCATGACAAATCCTACCCCATTGTCGGCAATGGAACCGTTCAAATTGCCGTGACCCATGTCGCAACAACATTGAAAAAGGTTTCTGCACTACTTTTTTTCTGATTTCATTGCGACTTGCATAGACTTCTGTTAAACAAAGAGCTGAAATCGGAAGGGGCAAATTGCACTGATCTATGGCTTTGAAATCGCGCTAAAGTAGCACGATTTCAAAGCAGTACCAGTGTGAACAAGGGCTTAAATGATGTTTTGTCTTTTCACTTTTTTTTTTTTAATCAAAGCCCCGTTGCAGGCTCTTTAAAGACAACCCCCTGGAGTCACCCCCCGCCACCAGCAACGTTTGCTTTTGCTTTTTCAATACTTTTCAGAAGTCTTCAGGCTGGTCACATGACATGCAGAGCCCCCTTCTTCATTGGATCTTCTGTAGCATTGAGCGATGCTTCATGATGCAGACATCAATGTTGATGTGACGATTATTTTAGGTCAGTGGAGGGTAGCGCGCTCTGTGATCACCGAGTCCTTGGGACTTTACTCCTATCTGTGATCAGCCAAGGGCCAGCTCTTTACCACGTGATCAGCTGATCACATGATGTAAACAGAAGCCGGTAATCTGTTTTTTTTTTTCCCCTCACGCTGACAGCGCGAGGAGAAAAAAAAAATAAAGCCAATTACCGGCTTCTGTAAGAGGGACAATGGTCCCACACACTGCTAACCAGTTACCACCAGTGCCCATCAGTACTGCTAATCAGTGCCACCTATCAGTGCCACCCATCAGTGCTGTCTATCAGTGCCACCTATTACTGCCACCTCTCAATGCCCTTCAGTGCCGCCTATCAGTGCCCATCAGTGCCCATAAGTGCCACCTATCATCAGTGCTCATCAGTGTCTCCTATCAGTGCAGCCTCATCAGTGCAGCCTATCAGTGCCCATCAGTGCAGCCTCATCAGCTCAAAACTTTCGGTCTTTTTTTGTTTAACAAAAATTAAAACCCCCAGCGGTGATTAAATACCACCAAAAGAAAGCTCTATTTGTGTGGAAAAAATGATACAAATGTAATTTGGGTACAGTGTAGCATGACCGCACAATTGTCATTCCAAGTGTGACAGCGCTAAAAGCTGAAAGTTGGCCTGGGCAGGAAGGGGGGTAATTGTGCCCAGTAAGCAAGTGGTTTTTGTGCTGAAGTCAGACCAAAAGTAGTGCAGGAACCTTTTTATAAGCAGGAGCAACTCAAGACGCTCCTATTAGAATGGTTCCATTGCGCTTAATGGGGCACGACTTGTCATGCGTTATGTGCTGTCAAAGTCAGAGCGCATGTTGTACCAGTGTGAACCAGGCCTTATTGTAAAATAAGAACACAGAGACAGGAAATGACATCATAGATACTCATGTAGTTGAACTAAGAAGAACAATATATTATACATCAAACACACCCCCATGACCTAGTGGAAAAAGCACTAATCAAAATGTAACATACAGGAACAGTTGTCACACCTATGTCTGTATAAAAGGCATGCTAACACTACTGCTATTCAGTACTCAGGGCTTATTTTTTTTTTTTTTTTTATCAGAACATGACAGTACTTTGTACCACCACCTTCAGCCCTGGCCCTGTGCTCAGCACTCACTGACTTGTCACCGGTGAGCACAGAAGCCGGCAGAGAACGTTTTGCACCACTTGCCTCCTCTGCCGGCTTCTGTGCTCACCAGGGACAGAGCCTCTTAAAACATCTCACACAGAACCCTCACTACCCATATGATACTGAGGAGGAGGCCACTAGACTTGGGGCAGTGTCTCCACCTGCAAACCTCTCACCCAGCTGGCACCGAGGACGTCTCCCTGCCACTCTTAGGTAAATATTAGCTGTATATCACTGGCCATCAGGAAAAGGGGAAAGTGTGGGGTAGAAGGAGAGCTCTGCATTGGGGAGGGAGGTTTGTGGGGAGAGATATGTACTGGTGAGGGGGGGGGGAGAGCCATGTACTGAGGGGGGGAGCTATGTACTGAGGAGGGGGGGAGAGGAGCGATGTACTGGGGGAGGGGAGAAGGACTGTTTACTGGTGGGGGGGAGCTATGTACTGGGGGAGGGGAGAAGGACTATGTACTGGGGAGGGGAGAGGACTATGTACTGGGGGAAGAAGGACTATGTACTGGGGGGGTAGAAGGGCTACGTACTGGTGGGGGGGAGCGATGTACTGGGGGAGGGGGGAAGGGCTATGTACTGGTGGGGGGGAGCGATGTACTGGGGGAGGGGAGAAGGACTATGTACTGGGGGGAGCTATGTACTGGGGGAGGGGAGAAGGACTATGTACTGGGGGAGGGGAGAGGACTATGTACTGGGGGGGCTATGTACTGGGGGAGGGGAGAAGGACTATGTACTGGGGGGGGGAGCTATGTACTGGGGGAGGGGAGAAGGACTATGTACTGGGGGGGGAGAAGGGCTATGTACTGGGGGAGGGGAGAAGGACTATGTACTGGGGGGGGAGCTATGTACTGGGGGAGGGGAGAAGGACTATGTACTGGTGGGGGGGAGAAGGGCTATGTACTGGGGGAGGGGAGAAGGACTATGTACTGGGGGAGGGGAGAGGACTATGTACTGGGGGGGGAGAAGGACTATGTACTGGGGGAGGGGAGAAGGACTATGTACTGGTGGGGGGGGCTATGTACTGGGGGAGGGGAGAAGGACTCTGTACTGGGGGAGGGGAGAGGACTATGTACTGGGGGGGGGGGGAGAAGGGCTATGTACTGGGGAAGGGGAGAAGGACTATGCACTGGGGGGGTAGAAGGGCTATGTACTGGTGGGGGGAGCTATGTACTGGGGGAGGGGAGAAGGACTATGTACTGGGGGGGAGAAGGGCTATGTACTGGTGGGGGGGAGCTATTTACAGCAGAGGAGGGGAGGGAAGAAGACCTATGTAGTGGGAGGGGAGAAAACTATGTACTGGGGAGGTGGTGGTGGGGGCGGGGGGACGTAGAAGAGCTCTTTACTAAAGAGGGGGTGGGGGGGGGAAGAGCTATGTACTGGGGAGGGGGTAGGGGGAGAGAAGTGCTATGTACTTTGGGAGGGGAGAAGAGCTACTGCATGTACTAGAGAGGGAGGAGGGGAGAAGAGCTATTTACTGGGGAGGGGGGGATCTATGTACTGGGGGAGGGGAGAAAAGCTAGTAAGCTAGTATGTACTAGGGAGTGAGGAGGGGAGAGGAGCTATTTACTGGGAGGGGGAGGGGAGAAGAGCTATGTACTAGGAATGGGGTTGTTTAAAAAAAAGCCACTTTAAAATACCTTTTTGCCTTGATTTTCTAATTTTTCCTGCTTGCTGTGTCACAACTCCAAATCTTGATTTGCAGGAGCGTCCTCTAGTGGCTGTCTGTATTGCACACAGAGCAGTCAGCATTCTTGTAGAACGACTAAATACAAGACTATGCAATGGAAGCAGAGGTGGAGTGTGTATTTTATTGGAGATTGTGTGTATCCGAGGCTTTGCTCAGTGACATATTGAACTGCCCGAGTCATCACTTACCTTGTCTAAATCGGGGGTGTTGAGAAATGGTGTTGATTTGCGGGTAAACATTATCCCGACATTATTCACTGCAAGAGAAAGTCAGATTACTACAGGGAAACGACAACAGATTATAGTTACTGGTAGTTCTATTTAAAAATATATAAACTGCGTTTGAAGATTTACATTGTAGGTAGATGTGGCGGCTGCATTTGTTTTTTTGTTTTTTTTGTTTTTAGGCTTTTTCTTTTTCCCTGGTGATCATGCCAGTAACACACTTCCTGCCCTAGGGTGACAAAACTCAATCTTTTTATAAATATATAGGGGGATGGGACTGACTGGAGGAGGAGACATATCGCTGTTCCTAATCAGTAGGAACAGCAGATCTGTCTCTCCTCCCCTGTCAGAACGGGGATCTCTGTGTTTACATGCACACATCCCCGTTCTGGCTCTGTTGCCCGCAACCGCGGGTGGCCGACGGACATCGCGGCCGCCGGCCACGCGCATCGGGTCTCCTGCCCTGCAGCGGGCGCGCACCTGCTATCGCCCTTAAAGGCGCTGACGTACACCTAATTGGCACGATCCCCCGATTTGCGGGATCGTGCCGACCTGCTGCAGTATAATGAAGGCGCATGGTCCGCAAGTGGTTAAAGCAACCCGTCAAGTAAAAAAAATATATATATATATATATATATATATATATATATATATATAATTTTTTTATATGAAATGTTTCTCTTTTAAACCCTTTATTAATCCTTACTTTACTCTAATCAGCCTTGATTAACTCCTTATTCTCTTTCTCCATTTAATTGTTATTTTCCTGCTGATTATTTTTTGATCACGTCTATTTTCATAAACTATTATTAAAACTTTTTTTTTTGTTTTTGTTTGCTTTGTTCGTATTTATTTTTACACCTCTAACATATATTTACACATTTCACATTGAAAAAAAGAGCAAAATAAAAAAAAGAAAAAAAATTTTTTTTTATTTGTAAATAACTTTTCAGTGCTTTGCACCATTGCTGACAGCTTGAAGTGTAAACAGCTGTCGGAAGGTATCGGTAATTGGTGTCGGCAAGTACTAAAAAAAAAAGGATCGGCACTCGCGGTAAAAAAAAAAAAAAAAAAAAAGGTATCGGTGCATCCCTAATTTTCACCCTATTGATGGACCCAAAGTCAAAGCACCAACAAAGGCATTTTTAAAATATTTATTCTCAAAATCCCATGAGATGTTGACTCTGTAATGAGTTGGAGTGCACTCATGTGTGATTTTGAGGTTCCACATATCTCAGGAGACAGAAGAGAGGCAAAGTGATGTCATATGTGACTCCTGGAAGCCAGGCCCGAGGTAAGATTTAATTTTTTTTTTTTATCGCAACAGCTTTAAAAGGCTATTTGACTTTGGGGGATAGGGCACTTTCCACAGAGCAGACCTTTCATTTTTATGAAAGGTCTGCTTTAATTAATGACAAAATGATTTACCCTATACACAAGACCAAAGCAAAAATGTAAAAATTGTTCTTCCCCATAAGAGGGTATACAGGTGTGAGAGTTGAAGAGGTTAAACAATTCTTTCCGGTCTGTTTCAGCCCTCCGGAGACAGCCATTACCCAGCACTCCAATGTCCAGGTCCTTCAAGCCATCTTCAATGTTGGAGTAGATCTCCAGTCCTTTCGAAAAATCGGCCTGGATGATTCGGGTCTTTTGCTGAGTCTGACGCTCTGTGGATGCAAAGTGCAACTGTTAGCCAAGGGTGAAAAAAAAGGCACTTATCCTAAGCAAATGAAATGGAATGTGTCAAGAGCTTACAATCATAGAAACATGAAAGATAATGGAAAAAACCTGCGCTAATGAGCAATACGTGATAACAAATAAATGACAAATAAATAAAGTGCAGCTGCAAAAAAAACTTCAAATATCCATGAAGTGATAAACATATAAATAAAACTTTTGTGCGCTAGCAGTAATTAAATAAAGAATGCCTAGGAGACACAATGAGTGTGTGAATCCCAGCAAGAATATTAACAACAACAAGTGCATAGAATCATAAATCCAACAAAATATTAGCATAAACCGAAAGTAAGTAGTCACACATCAAGGCAACTCATAATCAGTCCAAGACAGGATTCAAAAAACAAGTAGAAGGGAAAAAAAGTCCACTTGATATATCTCCTCACTGAATCATAGGAAATAATGAGCTATAGTGAGCTGAAGAGACTCTTATCGGATGTGCATTGATTGCAGAAAAAGGAGTAAAAGATGTGCGCTTACCCCAATTGTTGGACCCCCTCTCTGGCAAGGTCATATGGGCTTGCAGATATAGCCCTCTGCAGGGACAGAATGTTGATATCCGGGTCTTGACAGCATGTACCACCAACTCCAATATGGTCCGGACACTCCAACTGCTCCAACATCAGAGGGGGGACTTAGGAGTGGAAGAGTCCATGTTCAAGAAAAAAACATAAGGAGGAGGACTCCAATAGTGTGATAACGTTTGGGGTTTTATTGGTTAAAATAAACCACAGATGTACATATAAAAAAATTCCAATAGGAAAACTATTATTCATAAAAAAGCCGGCATAAACAAAGGCAGAACGCCCGTGCAAATAAGAACTTCGGAACACGTGATGGCAAGCACTGCGAGGCCACGCAGTGCTTGCCATCACGTGTTCCGAGTTTCTTATTTGCACGGGCGTTCTGCCTTTGTTTATGCCGGCTTTTTTATGAATAATAGTTTTCCTATTGGAATTTTTTTATATGTACATCTGTGGTTTATTTTAACCAATAAAACCCCAAACGTTATCACACTATTGGAGTCCTCCTCCTTATGTTTTTTTCTTGAACATGGACTCTTCCACTCCTAAGTCCCCCCTCTGATGTTGGAGCTTACAACAGAGGGGGGAATGTATATCTCCATATACTGGGACTTTAAATGAAGCGCACAAGGAAAGGGGGGTAGTGCGCCTCCATCCCTAATTATAAATTCAAAAAATAATAAAAGAGTATGGGACTTTAAATGAGGCAGGTTCAAACACAAATTTGAGAGTAAAAATAAATATTTTTAATGTACATGAGTATCAAGTTGCGTAACGTTATATATAACAAAAAATTGCTCAGTGCATATGCAGACATCTTGGGAAGTAAATTGCATACATATAAACAGAGTGTAAAACATAATTGCCATAACAAGGGGACAATAATACATATATTCATGAGTATAACTTGTAATATACAGTAAAATTCATAAAAATCTTGGTGGAAATGTGAGGGGTTACATCCTCAAAAGCTCGACGCGTTTCGTCGGTAAGCCGACTCATCAGGAGCGGATATTGAATATCTGTAAATAATGGAGATGTTCTAAATCAAAAAATGGGGCCCATGATATGGAAAGTATTATATGTAAAAAGATATATATAGAGCATAGAGATGGTCAAATCCACAAACTTACATCCCATTGGAACACTGAACTCCGAATAATCCCGGTGTGCAGGGGTCACCATATCAAGCCTCCCCGGGAGCTGAGGTATAGAAGTCCGCCCATAAGTAACAGGCCCACACCGAAAACGTTCCCAACCAGGGAACAAATGTAGTATATTGGGTATTGTGCCAATAATGGCCAGTAACTCTGTAAGATAATTAAAAGTATTGTATATGATACACCCGGCAGCACTGTCAAGCACAGAGAAAATAGGGATACATGGAGGAAAAAAGGTGAAAATAGGGTGACAAAAGTGCAGGATGGGGTGTAGGTAGTGATATGCCTGCTGGATAGTGTGCAAAGCAGAGATAAAGGTGGGATGTAAAAGGGACCAGTGAGAATGTTGGAGCAGTTGGAGTGTCCGGACCATATTGGAGTTGGTGGTACATGCTGTCAAGACCCGGATATCAACATTCTGTCCCTGCAGAGGGCTATATCTGCAAGCCCATATGACCTTGCCAGAGAGGGGGTCCAACAATTGGGGTAAGCGCACATCTTTTACTCCTTTTTCTGCAATCAATGCACATCCGATAAGAGTCTCTTCAGCTCACTATAGCTCATTATTTCCTATGATTCAGTGAGGAGATATATCAAGTGGACTTTTTTTCCCTTCTACTTGTTTTTTGAATCCTGTCTTGGACTGATTATGAGTTGCCTTGATGTGTGACTACTTACTTTCGGTTTATGCTAATATTTTGTTGGATTTATGATTCTATGCACTTGTTGTTGTTAATATTCTTGCTGGGATTCACACACTCATTGTGTCTCCTAGGCATTCTTTATTTAATTACTGCTAGCGCACAAAAGTTTTATTTATATATAAATCATAGAAACATTACAGTGATGGCAGAAAACACAAAAAAAAAAAAAAAAAAAAAAACCCCACACACACGCACATGGCCGTGTCTGCCAAAATTTCTATTTTTTTTTTTTTTTTTACTTTTTTTTGTCTTAGTGTTGATATACACTATATTATCAAAAGTGTTGGGACACCCGCTTTTACACACATGCACATGAACTTTAATGGCATCCCAGTCTTACTCTGTAGGGATCAATATTGAGTTGGCCCACCATTTGCAGCTATAACAGCTTCAACTCTTCTGGGAAGGTTGTCCACAGGGATTTGTGAGAAGGCCTGGCTCGCAGTCTCCGCTTCAATTAATCTCAAAGGTGTTCTATCAGGTTGAGGTCAGGACTCTGTGCAGGCCAGTCAAGTTCCTCCACCCCAAACTCGCTCATCCATGTCTTTATGGACCTTGCTTTGCGCACTGGTCCAAATCATTTAGTGGAGAAGGGATTGTGGTGTGGGGTTGGGCTTGGCCCAATAGTTCCAGTGAAGGAAACTCTGTAAGGCGTCAGTATATGAAGACAATTTGGACAATTTCATGCTCCCAACTTTGGGGGAACAGTTTGGGGATGGCCCCTTCCTGGTCCAACATGACTGTGCACCAGTGCACAAAGCAAGGTCCATAAAGACATGGATGAGCGAGTTTGGGGTGGAGGAACATGACTGGCCCGTTCAGAGTCCTGACCTCAACCCAATAGAACACCTTTGGGTATGAATTAGAGAAGGCCTTCTCATCCAACATCAGTGCCTCACCTCACAAATGTGCTTCTGGAAGAATGGTCAAACATTCCCATAGACACACTCCTAAACCTTGTGGACAGCCTTCCCAGAAGAGTTGAAGCTGTTATAGCTCCAAAGGGTGGGCCAACTCAATATTGAACCCTACAGACTAAGACTGAGATGCCATTAAAGTTCATGTGTGTGTAAAGGCAGGCGTCCCAATACTTTTGGTAATATAGTGTATGTTTGTCCCAAGCATATTTATGGGACAAACATATTTAGAAAAAAAGTTAAAAATATAACAAAAAACATATATTACTGTAAATCACTTAGACCACACTTCTATGTTTCTATGACTGTAAAATCTTTGACACTTTCCATTTCATTTGCCTGGGATAGATGCCTTTTTTTCTCAGTCATGCAATAATATTTAAGTTTGCACTTTGAGTCTTATATTGGGCTATATACCATGTGACCACCATGCCACCAGGCGCGAGGCCCTGCCCTTTGTAAATTTAGATCATGGTTCGAAAATGACACAGGATTCGCATTAACCACTTGCCCTCCAGAATATTTACCCCCCTTCATGACCAGGTAATTTTTTTGTGATGCTTCAAATACAATATTCCCAACGCACACATTCCTGTAAAAATGGCTGTATTCAAGAACGGGCGCTGATGAAGGGGGTCCTGCGTGAAATCCGAAATGTCGCTTTCTGCTGTGGTTATGGGATCGCTGACTGAGGTTTTGGACCTATTTTTGGCGATCCTGACGACATTACTTCCATTTTTTGTGATACGGCACTGTGTTATTTTAAATTATAATTGCACGGTCGTTCAACGCTGTACCTAAATAAAATTTATGTCCTTTTTTTTTTTTTTTTTTTTTTTTTTTTACAAATAGAGCTTATTTTTGGTGGTATTTGATCACCTCCACGGGTTTTATTTTTTGCACAAAAAAAACCCCCAGAAACTACAATTTTGAAAAAAACAAAACAATATTTTTTACTTTCTGCTATAAAACACAATAAAAAAATTGAACAAAAAAAACAAATTTCTTGATCAATTTAGGCCAATATGTATTCTGCGACATATTTCTGGTAAAAAAAATCCCAAAAATATCTCAAGAAGAATATATTGATTGGTTTGTGCAAAAATTATAGCGTCTACAAACCATGGGATATTTGTATTTATTTTTATTTGTTTTTGTGGGGTTTTTTTTACTAGTAATGGAGGCGATCAGCGACTGCGATATTGTGGCGGACATTCTGACACTAGCTGGCACGTTTTGGGGACCAGTGACACTAATACAGTGATCAGTGCTGTTGTGTTACACTATGTGATTTATTATCATTTAACTGTGTGTATAATTTGGCTTATTATTGCTCTGTGTCTTTAAAGAGGAGTTCCACCCAGGGGCTCCATTAAAAAAAAAAAAAAATTAAAAGTCAGCAGCTACAAATACTGCAGCTGCTGACTTTTAATTGGACACTTACCTGTCCCTGGGTCCAGCGATGTGGGGGATCGAAGCCCCGCTCGCCCCCCTCCGCTCGTCGGCGCCGGCATTTCAACTGTGGGCGCCGGGCTGTGGCTTCACAGCCTGGCACCCACTGCGCATGCGCGAGCGGCGCCGCGCACCGTGATTGGCCGCTCAATCACCTGGGACCTGTAATGGGTCCCAGATGATTGACAGGAGGGAGGGAGCAGAGCCGAGCCCTTCCTGTGCCGAGGGGGAAGTGATGTCACCAGCCCAGGCAAAGGAAGAGGCAGACTACGAGGGACCCCCTAGCAACAGGCATTTAGAGGTGAGTGAAAAAAAAAAAAATATTCAAATGTTTTTTTTTTTTTTTTTTTTTTTACAATTTTTCAAGTATTTTTGTTTTTTTGGGTGGAACCCCAGTTTAAGCTCTGTTCTTCTGTCTAAGCTGAACTCTTTTTCCCACCATACTTTGAATATCCCCTCCCCCTTCCTTCTCTCTGGTATCATTCCTCAGTATTTCCACCATGCTGTACACATCTTTCCATATGGCTTACAACATCAATGTTTTTCTACCTATGAGTATTCTTCATTAAACGGAACATTCGAAAGGCTTCATCGTCTGTCTCCTCAACAGTGAGTTTATTCATCAAGTTAAACTGTCTGCATATCGATGCAAGGGATAAATAGATCACCAGGTTGTATAAGCCCTATAGGAAGCTGGAGGTAAGCTTATGTCCTTGTAGTTGAGTCAGAACAAGTGCTAAAAAAATATGCACTGTCACTGTACTAATGACACTGGCTGGGAAGGGGTGATCAAAGGGTTAACTGCCTAGCCAGTGTTTATGTGTACTGTGGGGGAGGTGCTTTTACTAGAGGAAGGCATGGAATGTATTCCTTGCTTTGCAGGAACACAGGATCCATGCCTTCCCTCCTGACAGAATGATGATCTGCCTTGTTTACATAGGCAGACCTTTGTTTTGTCCCTCTGTCTGATGATCGGTGGGTGTCGGCAGACATTGAGTCCGTGGTACCCGCCGATCGGCTCCAGCTGGGCGTAAAACACAATGGGAGCAAGCCGTCGGCAGCATGCAGGCATGCCCCCTGCCCGGAAGGGGATCACGTGTGTGTATATACGTGCGGCTCATAAAACATTTGTTAAAAAAATAAAATTGTAAAAATAAAAACTGCTGACACCCTCCGCTGCCCTACTGACACCAATCTCTGCTCTACTGACAGCGTTAGTATGTATACACATGCATGTGCTTGAGCTTTAACCGGTTCCCGACCGGCGCACGCCGATGTACGACGGCAGAATGGCACGGCCGGGCAAATGGACGTACCCATACATCCCTTTGAATTTGCCACCGTGCGCCGGGAGCTCCGTGAGTCGGGACGCGGGTTCCGCGGACTCGATCGCCGCGGGGATACCCGCAATCACCTCACAGAGAGGACGAACGGGGAGATGCTAATGTAAACAGCATCTCCCCGTTCTGCCTAGTGACAGTGTCACTGATCTCTGCTCCCTGTCATCGGGAGCAGAGATCAGTGACGTGTCACATGTAGCCACGCCCCCTCCACAGTTAGTAACACTACCCAGGACATACTTAACCCCTCCCTAGCCCCCTAGTGGTTAACCCCTTCACTGCCAGTGTCATTTTCACAGGAATCAGTGCATTTGTATAGCACTGATCGCTGTATAAATGGCAATGGTCCCAAAAATGTGTCAAAAATGTCCGATGTGTCCGCCATAACGTCGCAGTCACAATAAAAATCACTGATCGCCGCCATTACAAGTAAAAAAAAAAAAAAAATAATAAAAATGCCATAAAACTATCCCCTATTTTGTAAACGCTATAAATTTTGCGCAAACCAATCAATAAACGCTTATTGCGATTTTTTTTTTTACCAAAAATATGTAGAAGAATAAGTTTCGGCCTAAACTGAGGAAAAAAAATGTTTTTTAAAATATTTTTTTGGGGATATTTATTATAGCAAAAAGTAAAAAATAATGCGTTTTTTTTCATAATTGTCACTATTTTTTTGTTTATAGCGCAAAAAATAAAAACCGCAGAGGTGATCAAATACCACCAAAAGAAAGCTCTATTTGTGGGGAAAAAAGGACGTCAAATTTGTTTGGGAGCCACGTCGCGCGACCGCGCAATTGTCAGTTAAAGCGACGCAGTGCGGAATCGCAAAAAACGCTCTGGTCAGGAAGGGGGTGAATTCTTCCAGGGCTGAAGTGGTTAAGGTGCACATCCGAATGCAATCGGCTGGGTGAGCCTGAAGAACCCATGATATGGGAGACCATAAAGAGCAGTAGTGCTATTGAGACGAGAGCCAGGTGGCTCGGTATTTTCTGCTAATGAGTCAAGTTGAAATCCCTCGCATAGGAATCTTGGATGAGACTTTCCTTTTGTTTAATAAAGGTGGCGCACCCTTAACCACTTCAATACTGCCCACTTGCACCCCCCTCCTGCCCAGGCCAATTTTCAGCTTTTTCAACGCTGTCACACTTTGAATGACAATTACGCGGTCATTAAACTTTGTACCCAAATGACATTTTTATCATTTTGTTCACACAAATAGAGCTGTCTTTTGGTGGTATTTAAATCACCACAGGGTTTTTACTTTTTGCTAAAAAAAAAAAAAAACTGCATTTGTCTTTGTTTCTGTTATTAAATTTTGCCAAGAATTAATCTTTCTTCATAAATTTAGGCCAAAATACATTCTGCTACATTTTATGGGCGAAAATAACCCAAATCAGTGTATATTATTTGGCCTGCAGGAAAGTTATAGAGTCCATAAAGTATGGTGTATATATATCTAACAATGTATTAATCCTGATATACTGACGGGCCAATCTCATTTCTTGAGGCGTGAAAATGCCAAGAAAGTACAAATATCCCCCAAATTACCCTTTTTTCGGAAATCTGACAGCAAGTTTTTTTAAGTTGTAATTTTTTTGTCACATTTTTTTGTAAAATTATGAAATTAAGATAAAAAAACAAAAAAAAACTCTTTTTGTTTTACATACTGTCTCCAGTGCAGTACAGTGTGATCATATAACGGGTGTGGTGATGATCAGGGACACGAGGAGGAGAATTTTTTTTCCAATTTATTTTTTATGATTTTATTTTTTAAAAAAACTGTGACCGGATTCAATACAGTGTCACCATAGTAACACTGGGGAAGTGATCAGGTTTTATTTTATTTTTTTCTCCACACATTATGTTCATTTATACCAGTGAATTTCACTGTTATAAGCAACCATTTTTACTGAATGAAACTGATTCAGTGTGTTTTGTTGTGATTAGCTGTGATTGGACATAGCTAATCACAGGGTCCAGATGGGCTGTGATTGGCCCTGTCTGTACCATGTGATCACAGGGACCAATCACAGCTAGCAGCACAATAGTACACAATGAAAGGAAGCCATCCATTGTTTACAATTGGCATGTGATCTTCTGTGATTGGTCACAGGGATTACATGGTACCGGCAGCGGGCCAGTACACTGATCAGCCATCATTCCTTTGGACACAGCCAGTAACAGATCGTGCCGCAGAGCAGCCCCAGAGCCGTGCGCAAGGACGTCATATGACATCCACCCGGATCGATTAAAATCGCGCCAGGCCTATAGCTAAATGACAGCCGGATGGAATTTTTGCCGATCTGGGTGGAGGTCTTATGACGTCCTCCTGGATCGCGCCTCGCGTGTGGCCCTGGGGCTGCTCTGCGGAGCGACCTGTAACCGGACTCACTTTGAAAACTCTGAACACCATTAGGTTATCTAACCTCCATATCACAACCAATAGAATTAAGTTCACAAATGTCTATTTTCAGAACATTTGTACAATTTTCTAATGGCTAGAGACGACAAAATTTGAAGGATGGAAATTTTTTCTCGAGTTAACATAATTCGAACTATGAATCTTACAAATTGTAATAAAACCTATTTATTACTTCTGGATTCAAATAGCAGGTCTGGATGAAATTTTGGGACATTTTCTAAATATATGAATTGATTTAACGATGGCATAAAAGAGAGAATGTACGGAGGAATGATTTTTTTAGAATTTCTTTAGGAATGGTTGAGTGAAAGTCTGGTCAGCCTGACTGGGGACTCTACCAGGGAGAGGACAGACACAAACAACCCTTACCGATCTCTCTCGACACTTTCTCAAGCTTTTCCAGGGTCCGGCTGATGAGGACCACGTTGAAGCCCCTCTTGGCCAGCTAGAGAAGGAAAGAAAATATTATAGGAGCACAACATTGGGAAGGAGGGATGGATAGAGGAACAAATCATTACCTCTTCTGCATAGGCTTTTCCAATGCCATCTGTAGCTCCTGTTACCACTGTTGACAACAAACAGCAATTTTATTAAAAGAAACTCAGAGACTAAAGGTGATTCTAAAGGCAGAAGGTTTTTTTGTCTTAATGTATTCTTTGTATTAAGATTAAAAACCTTCTGTGTGCAGTAGCCCCCTCAGCCCCCCTAATACTTACCTGAGCCCCATCTCAATCCAGTGATGTTCCACGAGAGCCTCGGCTGTCCTGAACTGCCCCTCATTGGCTGAGACAGCAGAGGGCACAATTGGCTCCTGCTGTTGTCAATCAAAGTCATTTAGCGAATAAGGAGGGGGGGGCAAAATCAGGGCTCTGTATGGACACACGGAGCTGCAGCTCGGCTCGGGTGCCCCCCTAGCAAGCTGCTTGTTGTGGGGGCACTCAACAGGAGGGAGGGGCCAGGAGAGCTAAAGAGGAGGGACCCGAGAGGAGGAGGATCGGGTCTGCTCTGTGCAAAACCATTACACAGAGCAGGTAAGTATAACATGTTCGTTATTTTTATACAAGCTGAGACTTTACAATCATTTTAAATGGTTAAAAAAAATGTTTGCAATTCTGTTATAGAGAAGGAAGGAGAGAGACAATGTACAGGCTCGGCAATTGGTCATTAAGCCCTAGTACTGCATCATGGGAGGAAGTCAAATGCTTCCCTATAGCTAGAAGATCCAGTTGCTCTGCGGGTGGGATTCCTCTGTCAACAATATCTGTGTTGATGGAGGAATCAAGCAAATTTCTTTTACTCTGTCTATGGCTGGCCATAGCCAAACAGGAAAAGAGAGGAAATCCCTGCCAATTAAGGGAATCCCCTGGGGACCCCCCAGGTCACCAGAACTAGTGTCCCCATTGGAAGATTTGCCCTCTATCACTTTTCTGGGGACAACCCAAAAGTTGGATATATAAACAATATGAGGTATATTATTCCTGCGCTACCAGGCAGTGGTGGTGTAGGTGATAACAGATAGGGAAAAGCAGCTTGCACCGAATGGGGTCCAGCCTGACCCCTGGTATAGACTTCAGCTGACAGATGGGGATAAACTCTAATAAATAGGTGTACTAGATATCCTAGGGTAGGGGGCTTAATTCTTGCCTTCACTGAGGCATATGGTGGTGGTCTTAAACACAACGAAGAGTGTACCACTGTGTAAACGTGCAAACAGTATGTGCATAAAAAAATTAAGGGGTAGAGCCCACCAAAAACAGACTATACATATATATATCTCAGCTTGAGTAAATAAAGTGAAACCATAATTAAGTCCGAAATAAATTATAACTATAATATCCCCTGATGAAGCCACGTGAGCCGTGACGCCACGCGTAGGGACAGACACCGCCCACTGTCAGCAGTGTACGAGCTCGCCGCTTGTCTGGATACACTGTACCTTTCGTTTTTTTACTGTGTGAGTACCCTGTTTGTTGCTATTGTCTAATAAAGCCTTAAACATTCTTTAAATACTACACTATATGGCATCTTTATCTCTCCGTTTGCTATGATGTTCCCCATGGATCTGAGGTCTAATATATGACAGCCCATGACCCAGGATCCCCCTGCACAGGAGACGCCACAAGCGCTGTCTGCTCTATGCTGTAACCTCAGTATAGTGAGGTAAGGGGCCATTATCTACCACTAGAGGATTGTTGCATGGAGAGGATTTCGCTATACACTTCACATCCACCACTCTTCTAAGCAAATGATATCTAAATCCAGCTGCTGTCTGCAAGATTCAATTGTTTGCCATCACTAATGAAGCATTAAAGTTGTTTGTTGCTGCACCAAGTCACCTTTATTATTGTCCTTTTAAGTTTGAGCACCCCCTGCTGGCGCTGGACACTGTACTGCACGTTGCACAGTTATTAAGATCACTTTGGACATTCAATGTAACATTGTACTATTTGGCACTATTCGCTTTAATGTTATTTATTTTTTAGCAATCCATTTATCTGTATGAATCACGGTCGATTTGATTACAATAATTTTTGTATTCTAATTGTACTGGCACTAGATGCTCTAGTGGCATTCACTGCCTTACTGCACTTTTTGTTATAATTTATTTCGGACTTAATTATGGTTTCGCTTTATTTACTCAAGCTGAGATATATATATATGTATAGTCTGTTTTTGGTGGGCTCTACCCCTTAATTTTTTATGCACATACTGTTTGCACGTTTACACAGTGCTACACTCTTCGTTGTGTTTAAGACCACCGCCATATGCCTCAGTGAAGGCAAGAATTAAGCCCCCTACCCTAGGATAATCTAGTACACCTATTTATTAGAGTTTATTTTAGGATTAGCGCAGCAACATCCCCATCTGTCAACCCAAAAGTTGGGATTTTCTTTTACTGTCCCTTTCAATCATCATAATAAACAGGACAAATAGAGAGGGAGAATCTCCTTAACAGGGGTACAGACAGCAATCAAAACTGACAGGGGGTCCAATCCCACTTCACTCTATTCAGAGATAAAAAAAAATAAAAACAAAGTTTCGCTTTAGTTAGACTTTAAAGCCCCCAAAACATTCTATATTTTCTGAAAGCAGACACCCTGGAGAAGAAATTCAGGTATGTAAAATGCATGTCTCATGATATTATCGCAACAATTTATCAAGGGCAACATTTTAGTAAGAACTGAAGTTGACTTTAGGGCACACAAATGCAAAGTATTACCCAGTTTTTGGTGCAATATAAAAGATGAGGTTTGCGCTGAGTAAATAGATACCAAATTACCTGCCCATCCCCCGTACTTCTTGAGGTCCTTCCTCCACCATCGAGAAAGGACGTGGACTCGGAACCCCTTCAGCAACTTGCAGGACTGTGTGAGGACCAGACGGGACAGAGTCAGGAAGCCCAGCAGGGCCAGTCCCTGGAACACTATGGAGTCCTTCATTTCAGCTGTCCTTTTGGTGAGGTTGTGGTTGCCTCCCAGGTGATATCTTCTTACCCTCGGGTCTCGTGAACTGTGTCACACCCAGACTGTCCTTTAGTACGGAGGCGCATAAAAGATATTCAAAACATTTTAATTATGAGCATGTAAAAAATTAACAGAAGCAAAATAAAAGCAAAAAAGTTCAGTGGGTTAAAGGTGAGACATTCTTATTGGTTGATTAAGTGCCCAGAAAAGTGTTACAATGTCACCTCCAGACCAAATTTTTATGCCCACTTTTAGGTCTCTGGATTTACTCCCCAGCTCTAAGGGTTGCTGGTTGATCCCCCCCGGTATTTAAGTGATTTTCTAGATTTTCTAAAGCAAGTTAGTTGGGTTGAAAAAAAGTCCATCTACTGCAACCAATGGAAAAAAAATAAATAAAAATAATTTAAAAAAAAAACACACACACACAATTATAAAACCTCCAGATAAACTGGCCTATACCCACAGATGATCCAGAGGAAGTTAAAAAAAGTCCCTATAAAAACATGGTCCAATTTGCTCCAGCGGGGAAAAATAAATTCCTTCCTGATCCCTCAGAAGGCAAATTGGATATACTACAGTATATGATATGGTATGGAAGCAGCTATAATGAAAATTAAAAAAAAAAAAATAGAAAAAAAAAAAACAAAACAAAAACAAAAACAATACGATAAGCCTCTCTAATCACCAACTAAACACAACTTTGCGCATCAAAACATTCATGCGTGCATGGCATGAAATAAAAAGCAGAAATAAACAGATCTGTTCAATTGCAAGAACTGTGGAACATGAATACAAAAACCTAAAACGCCACAAAACTGTGTGCGTCTTCATTGCAAATATTGCTTCTCAATCCCATGAATGGTTTAACTTATTCCAAAGTGCACTCACACGCCCAGTGCAAACAGAGTACTTGTCAAAAACAATACGGCCTTGATCTTTTATGACATGAAGGGATTCCTTTGAAATCTATGACATGCAATTGCAAATTTTCATGTACATGCGGAGCAGAGATAGAGATATAGATATACTGTAGATAAAAGGACATGGGTAGTTAGCTCTCATGGTAAAATCATTTATATCGTGAATCCACAGCAGACAGGAACGATATTTTAGGGCCTGGTAGCCCTTTTTTTATTAAAATGACAAAAACATTAACTTTCCCATGCAGGGGATCTCCTCCAGCTTCAGCAGAATACAAACACTGGAAAATGCTGAGCTGCCTGGCTTATAAGCTCACTCCGCTTCTTTTCTATTCTTTTATATACTATTCCTTTATTTTCTATTCTTTTATATTTTATTCTATTCTATTCTGTTTTATTCTATTCTATACTTTTCTATTGTGTGCTATAAAGCAGCCTTAGAAGGAATCATCATCTTTTAAAACCTTACTGTACAATATATATTATTGCAATATGTTTTCATATCAAATACATTTTCAAATTCAGACAGGTTGTTTCGTTTTTAGTATTCTAGTTTTGTTGAAGTTCGTTACTATTGTGATTCGAAAATTTTGATACATCCGAATCTCTGAAAAACAAAAATGTTGTCTGAATTTCGGTTCATAACCAGGGCTTTTTTTCAGCGGGAACGTGGAGGAACGCAGTTCCGGCACCTCCAGCACTGAATGTATGTAATGGCAAGGGGTGCTGGGGGTGTACTGGAGGTTCTATTGATGCTCGCTGCTGGGGAATCAATTGTTGCTGGAGGATATCTATTTTTGCAGGGAGGGGTCTATTGTTGCTGGTGAAGGATCTATTGCTGCTGGGGGTGGGTCTTATGTTGCTGGGGGGAGTCAATTGTTGCTGGGAGGGATCTACTGTTGAGACAGGGGTCTATTGTTGCTGGCTGCTGGAGGGTCTATTGATGCTGGCTGTTGGGAGTCTAACGTTGCTGGGGTGGATCTATTGTTGCTGGAAGGTCCATTGTTGCTAGCTACGGGGAATCTTTTTTGCTGTCTTTCTTGTTGTCATTAACAAACTCCATACAAATTACTTAGCACCACAAAATGATTCTTGGTTCTGTATTCTCTAAAAGGGGCGGTACTGGGAGGTGGAACCAAGGAACAGTGCTCAGAGGTGAGAACGGGGTAGGGACAAGGGGTGAGTCGGAAGGGGTGGAACCAAGGAACAGTGCTCAGAGGTGAGAACGGGGTAGGGACAAGGGGTGAGTCGGAAGGGGTGGAACCAAGGAACAGTGCTCAGAGGGGAGTACGGGGTAGGGACAAGGGGTGAGTCGGAAGGGGTGGAACCAAGGAACAGTGCTCAGAGGTGAGAACGGGGTAGGGACAAGGGGTGAGTCGGAAGAGGTGGAACCAAGGAACAGTGCTCAGAGGTGAGTACAGGGTAGGGACAAGGGGTGAGTCGGAAGGGGTGAGTTCCTGCACCTATCCTCTGAGAAAAAAAGCCCTGTTCATAACAACATTGATCCCAAATGTATATATAACACACACATATACACACACACACAAGTACGTCCCATGCGCAGCTTCCTGGCTGATGAATGCAAATGTTCCTCCAGTATTTTTTGATAACATGCTGCATTCATCTTGCCAACAATTTTGACCAAATTTCCTGTGCCTTTGTAGCTCACACATCCCCAAAACATCAGCGATCCCCCTCCATGTTTCACAGTAGGAATGGTGTACCTTTCACCATAGGCCTTGTTGACTCCTCTCCAAATGTAGCGTTTATGGTTGTGGCCAACAAGCTCAATTTTGGTCTCATCACTCCAAATGACTTTGTGTCAGAAGGTTTGAGCCTTGTGTGCTGTTTGGTGTTTTGTAAGCGGGATACTTTGTGGCATTTGCATAGTAATGGCTTTCTTCTGGTGACTCAACCATGCAGCCCATCTTTCTTCAAGTGCCTCCTTATTGTGCATCTTGAAACAGCCACACCACATGTTTTCAGAGTCCTGTATTTCACCTGAAGTTATTTGTGAGTTTTTCTTTGCATCCCGAACAATTTTCCTGGCAGTTGTGGCTGAAATTTTAGTTACATAGTAGGTGGTTGAAAAAAGACAAAAGTCCATCAAGTCCAACCTATGTGTGTGATTATGTGTCAGTATGACATTGTATATCCCTGTATGTTGCGGTCGTTCAGGTGCTTATCTAATAGTTTTTTGAAACTATCGATGTTCCCCGCTGAGACCACCGCCTGTGGAAGGGAATTCCACATCCTTGCCGCTCTTACAGTAAAGAACCCTCTAAGTAGTTTAAGATTAAACATCTTTTCTTCTAATTTTAATGAGTGGCCACGTGTCTTGTTAAACTCCCTTCCGCAAAAAAGTTTTATCCCTATTGTGGGGTCACCAGTACTGTATTTGTAAATTGAAATCATATCCCCTCTCAAGCGTCTCTTCTCCAGAGAAAATACGTTCAGTGCTCGCAACCTTTCCTCATAACTAATATCCTCCAGACCCTTTATTAGCTTTGATGCCCTTCTTTGTACTCGCTCCATTTCCAGTACATCCTTCCTGAGGACTGGTGCCCAGAACTGGACAGCATACTCCAGGTGCGGCCGGACCAGAATCTTGTAGAGCGGGAGAATTACTGTTTTGTCTCTGGAGTTGACCCCCATCTGGTCCAGGTGATTTATTAATGTTAAGTTTCCAAGTCTAATTTTAATTCTGGAGGTATCTTCTATTTATTAAATTTTGTATATGGTGGAATTATTTATAATAAAGTTATTATTATTTTTGCTAAAAAACTGTTTTTGTTCCTCCTTGAAGAATCCCTTGTGGGCTGTTTGCCCTCTCTTTTTCTCCAGAGAATTTTTTCTATAATTTTAATTCTGTCCTCTGTTAACCATGGAGGTGCTTCCTGTGATGTGTCACTGCAGTTTTGGTTACTGAAGGCCCCGATTCCCTCGTGAAGACTGAGGAGAAGAATAAATTCAATACCTTCGCCATCTGACCGTCCTTTGTAACCAGATGTCCTTCCTCATTCTTTATGGGGCCAATATGGTCTGTCCTCCGTTTTTTACTGTTTACATACTTAAAGAATTTCTTGGGATTTTTTTTGCTCTCCTCCGCTATGTGTCTTTCGTGTTCTATGTTAGACGCCCTAATTACACCCTTACATTTCTTGTTGCATTCTTTGTAAAGTCTGAATGCTGATGATGATCCCTCAACCTTTGCTTTTATATGCATTTTTACATTTGAGTTAAGCCATCCAGGACTTTTTTTCGCTCTTTTAAATGTATTACCCAATGGGATGCATTGGCTAATGCCCTTATTTAATATACTCTTAAAGCAAACCCATCTCTCCTCCGTGTTCTTTGTTCCTAGGATTTTATCCCAATTCATGCCTTCTAGCAAGGTTTGTGGTTTAAGGAAGTTGGCTCTTTTGAAATTCAGTGTCTTTGTATTCCCCTTATGTTTCCTATTTGTGTGATTTATACTGAAGCCAATTGACCCGTAATCGCTGTTTCCTAAATTGCCCCATATTTCCACATCCGTGATCAGGTCTGTATTGGCAATCAGTAGATCCAGTAACGTTTTATTTCTAGTTGGTGCGTCTACCATCTGAACCATGAAATTGTCCTGCAAGATATTTAGGAACTGGCAAGCCTTAGATGAATGCATGGTTCCCTCCGCCCAGTCTATGTCTGCATAATTAAAATCCCCCATTATGATAACACTTCCCATCCTTTCTGCTAATCTAAATTGTGATAGGAGATCTGGCTCCCCCTCCTCCCTCAGGTTAGGGGGCCTATAGCATACTCCCAGTATTATTTTCCCCTTAGCTTCATCCCTTTGGAGCTCTAGCCATAAGGATTCCACCTCCTCCCTAGCTCCCTCAGTGATGTCATTGCTCACATTCACTTGTACATTATTCTTGATAAATAGGCATACCCCTCCCCCTTTTTTACCCTCTTTATCCCTGCGATAAAGGGTATACCCTTGAATGGTTGCCAGCCAATCATGGGAGCTGTTGAACCAGGTCTCTGAAATTCCCACAAAATCCAAATGCTCCTCGTACAACAGTATCTCTCGTTCACCCATCTTGTCCGCCAGGCTCCTGGCATTGGTGAACATGCCACGTAGTTTAGACCGGTCGCATACTATCCTCTTATTTGGTGTTCAGAGATTGCAACTAGGACTTGTTACTATGCTTACCTTGGGTTTATGTGCTTTAGTCAACCTACCAGTAATGCCCCGAATACTATCCTCTGGAATATGTTCCACGCTAACTACCTTATTTATCGGCGTACAACATGCACTTTTTTCCCCTTAAAATCAGGGAAAAATTGTGGGTGCGTGTTATACGCCGATCCCCGCTGATTGTGAGCGGAGGAGCGAGCGCCGCCGATATACATACATAGCCGAGTGTACTCGGCTAGGCTCGGCTAGTTCCGCTCACAGTCACGCCTAGTCCCGCCCTATGATGGACATAACACAGGGACTGGGCATGACTGTGACCGAACCTAGCCTAGTACACTTGGCTATGTATGTGAGTGAGCCGAGAGGAGCCGAGATACACAGGACCGGCTCTGTGTATCTTGGTGGCGCCATATTTAAACTGCAGTGACACTGACAAGTCACTGCAGTTTAACTGCAGCCTGGGCAAGGCTGCAAATGACACTGACAAGGCTGCAAATGACACTGACAAGGCTGCAAATGACACTGACAAGGCTGCAGATGGACACTGATGAGGCTGCAAATGACACTGGCAAGCATGCAAATGACACTGACAAGGCTGCAGATGGACACTGATGAGGCTGCAAATGACACTGGCAAGCATGCAAATGACACTGACAAGGCTGCAGATGGACACTGATAAGGCTGCCTTGATGGGCATTTAAATGTAAGTTTTTTCCTTAAAATTCCCTCCTAAACTTGGGGTGCCTGTTATACGCCGATAAATATGGTATCTCTACCTCTGGGCCCTCCCCCCATCACCTAGTTTAAAAACTCCTTTAACTTTTTGGCCATCTTCACCCCCAGCTGATCTGCACCCTCCTCATTTAGGTGCGGTAGTTGGTCTACCTGACCGTGGCTTGGTTTCAACAGAACCCCTCGTTTTCCACTTCTTGATTAGAGCTTGAACACTGCTGATGGGCATTCTCAATTCCTTGGATATCTTTTTATATCCCTTTCCTGTTTTATACAGTTCAACTACCTTTTCCCGCAGATACTTTGACAATTCTTTTGCTTTCCCCATAACTCAGAATCCAGAAACGTCAGTGCAGCACTGGATGAAAGATGCAAGGGTCTGTCAGGAGTCCAGAAACTCATTGACCTTTTATACACACACACTAATTACAAGCAAATAGATCACAGATGAGGATGGTTACCTTTAATAGCCATTTAAACCTCATTGTGTCAACTTGTGTGCATGTTATCAGGCCAAAATCACCAGGGTTATGTAAACTTTTGATCAAGGTTATTTGGGTAGTTTCTGTTGTGATTATGACTTAAAAAGATTAAGAGTTGATTGATAATAAATGGCATCAGCCAAGCACTAACCACGAGTGAAAGAAATGTTTTAGTGTTATCATTCATATTCTCTGAAAAATGGCCAAGAATTCATTAATTCTGCCAGGGTGTGTAAACATATGAGCACAACTGTATATGTATGTGTATAAATATATATAAAACTAAACCCACAACAGTAAAATCTGTTTGTATATGCAGAATAGCATGCTTGTTATACTCACTGTGGATCTTAAGGGGTTAATCCTCTGTATTGTGTAAAAAGGCTCCTTGATCCTCTATGCACAAATCCTCACCCTCCTGCAGGGTCTCCCTTGGCGAGGCCAGATAAGACACAGTGAGAGTAGTAAAGCTGCACATGCTCACTTTGGTCTCTATTACTGGAGAGAACAGTTCTTTGTTGAACTGAGCTTTTCAGGTCACATTATATTGACATCACACATGTGGGTGTGTATACAGATTCTAAATGACAGCCCAATACCTTTTCTCCTCCTCCATGCTCAGTAACTAAAAAAAGAACACAGTGGGTGGGATGTCACATCTTGATGCATGGATGATCCGCCTCCCATACCAGCATGAGTACACAGGCTGTAGTGGAAATCTCCTCTTACCTGAACACTCAGGACTTGGGCAAACCCTGCAGCTTATCACGTGACCATGGTATACAGATCAGCCAAAAAGGTATATAGTGGCAGTATTTTAATGTAAAAAGAAGATTTATAAGCTGTGGGCACTTCGGGGGGGGGGGGGGGGGCTATTTTTATATTACTGGGTTTAGTAACACTTTAAATGTCCATAAAGTACATTTCAGGGCTTTTTGCCCGCTTTTATTTAAAAGTAAACTTTAAAAAAAAAATAAACTCAAGGTTTTTGAGGCATCACAAAGGTAAAACAGAAATATTGGAGCTGCTGGTTTCCAGCTATATGTGGAATCAGTGTTAGAGGCTTTATTCATCCTTTCCAAGTCTCTACAAAGTCTCTGGACTTCAGAACCCAATCCGGGAGTTACCAATCCTGGAGAAAACTGCACAACCCCCTTTTCTCCGCCCAGAACAGACATCCTAGAGACCCTCAACCTGCATAAGTGAGAAATAAACAATATATAGTGCAGCGCTAAATAAAATTAAAAAGTTCAATAGAAGTCCAGAAAGCAGATAAGTGATCACAACGTGTGAAGAAAATTCACCCAGTGTAGATATTCCTAGAGTGCTAGAAGCTCACCAGAAAATAGACTCAACTAGCATAACATCCAGTAGGATCCACCAAACCTTGTGAGAGAAATCCAATGCACGTGAGCCTCCACCCAAACTATGCACTCACCAGAATTAGGATATAAAACAGCTCCAATCAATATCCTTTAGCGGGCACTCCTCATCACTGCATATGGACACTGTGCTCTCCTTCTTCCAAGGCTCCACAAGCATCCATTTTAGCTCTGTCAGGGATGGGCTCAGCCCTTCCTTTTTAAAACTGGCCGCTCAGTTGTCGGCTAATTGCCAGCTCCTGTCTCTCCACAGTGACTCACCTGTTGATGATATCCTGCTCGTCAGTCCTGCCTACTTAGGCTGTCCAGTCCAGATGATCTCTGCCTTAAATGCTCTCCTGTGTTCCTGTTAAAGACTTGCTAGGCTGACATTCCTTCTGGCTCCAGATCCTGCTTGCTGTTCTACTACGCTCATCTCTGAATCCCTGATGTTTTGCTTGTCTGACTACCAGTTTCGATTCTTAAACTCTGGCTATGTTTTGACTACGTTTACTCCGTTGACCTTTTTTTATTATTATTAAGCAAGTGTGATTTAACTGTACTTCTGTCTCAGTCTGATTCATGGTTTCTGACAAGCTTCCGGCGTCAGTCACTCCCCCTGACTAGACCGTCCACAGCCCAGTACAGCGCACATGTTTTCCCCCCTGTAATTTTTCCAGCAAGCCTTCCCATTCGCTGTTTCCTTTACCCAAATCCACACTTCCTTCCTTGTGCCCACACCCCCTTACAAGCATTGATAGACAATCTCTTTACCAACCCTTCTACCTATTTTTTGCTTTGAGTTCCTGGGTGCACTCTCACTTTCCCAATGTGTTCTGAATTTCAGAAAACTGCCCCAAAGTGACTATCCTGAAGCTGTAGGGGGCCTACATTGTCTGTCTCTATCTCCACCATCAGCTACAGAAAGTCTTTTCCCAAACCACCCTACTACCACCCTACAACCCATAGGAGGCCTACTACACTGTTCATCTCCACCCTGATTGTTAAAGCGGGGTTCCACTCAAATTTTTAACTTAATCTTACCCCCTTCAGTTAATTGCATAGATGTTCAAATGCCGCACGAAATTTTTTTTTATAGCTGTAATTACCTTTATATTGTACTTTATTGTGGCACTTACTGCCTCTCCTCCCATGGGAGTAGGCATGTTTATTGCCTTTCCCCGGCGCTGCACTGTCTCCTGGGAGCTTAGTGTCAGGCTTCCCAAGATTCAGTGCGGAAACAATGATCATGTTTGTGAACAAGCTGTGAATGAACAGCATTCACCGCATCCAGGAAATCAATGCTTGTGGGCTTCACATGCCCACAAGCAAGATGGAAACAGCCAGCATCACATTTTTTAAGTTATTTTTCAGTACGAAAACAGACAGAGGCGGAAATATTACACCCAAACTGTGAGTATTATTTTGGGATTAGCAAAGTGTCTCAATGACCTAAAAAAAAAAAAAAGGAAAAAAAAGATTGGTCGCCAGACTCCCGCTTTAAGGAATCACCCATTCTATTATTTGTATCCGTTTCAGCCACAGCAAACTGTCTTTGAGGTTTACCTTTGTGGTTACCCCTGGCAACCAAATCATTAGCGACCAACAATGCATTATCCTGTTCACTATTAACAGTATTGTTGAGGAATGTATGACACATCATCTCCTCATTGTCAATGTTATCAGTACTATCAGCACTCCTTTCAGTGCTTAGTAGAGCAGTGTCTACAGAGGGACTATGCCCAGATGAGTCGTTATCTCTTACAGGAACCTCACAAAACACTGACTTCCCTTTTATCAGAGAGCCTACATGCAGCTGTTCATACTTCTGACAATATAGGTCTATATACAGCCCTTCACTACATGAGAACACTTCTGACCCAATTTGCCAGTTTCCACATTCAGCATTTACCATTTTTCAGGGGCTTTATCAGGTTTACCGCAGAAACCTACTTTTCGATTGGGGATCCCAGTCTCTTCAACCACCTCCATGCACTCTGGCACTTTCATGAATATGTTTTTCTTTGCCATACCGCCTTTCTAACTCTTCTTGGGCTACGGACAGGATTTCTGCTCTTTCTTCCTCATTTCTTGGGAAGGGTTCATAGTAGGTAAGGTCGAATAAAGACAATAGTCCATCCGATATTTCCCATATCCCTGTATGTCGTGTTCCTTAAGATGCAGATCTAATGCCGCGTACACACGAGCGGACTTTACGGCAGACTTGGTCCGGCTGACTTTTCGACGGACTTTCCAAATGAACTGACTTGCCTACACACGATCAACCAAAGTCCGACGGATTCGTACGTGATGACGTACGACCGGACTAAAACAAGGAAGTTCATAGCCGGTAGCCAATAGCTGCCCTAGCGTTGGCTTTTGTCCGTCAGACTAGCATACGAGCGGACTTTTCGACCGGACTCGAGTCCATCGGAAAGATTTTAAACATGTTTCATTTCTAGGTCCATCGAACTTTTGGGAAAAAAAAGTCAGCTGGAGCCCACACACGATCGAATTGTCCGACGGACTCCGGTCCGCCGGGCCAAGTCTGCCGTAAAGTCCGCTCGTGTGTACGCGGCATAAGAGTCTCTTAAAACTATCAATACTCCCCGCAGCCAAAACCAATTGTGAAAGAGAGTTCCACATTTTCCTATTGTCCTGACAGTGAAAAACCCCCTTCGCAGTTTAATGTTAAACTGCTTCTCTTTCAATCTCAATGTGTGGCCCCGAGTCCTCCTACACTCCTTGTGACTGAATAGTTTTTTTTCTATGCTGAGATCGCCATTGAGGTATTTGTAAATCCCTATCATGTCCCCTCTCAAGCGTCTTTTCTCCAGCAGGAATAAATTTAGTGTTTGCAGTCTTTCCTTGTAATGGAGGTCCTCCAGTCCCATATTTTTGTTGCCCCTCTTTGGACTCTCTCCAGTTCCAGCACATCCCTTCTGAGGACTGGTGACCAGAACTGGACAGAATACTCCAGATGTGGTCTAACCAATGTTTTCTAAAGTGGTAGGATTATTGTTTTTATCTCTGGAGTATATCCCTTTTTTTGTATGCATGCTAATATTCTGCCTGTTTTGGTAGCTGCAGCTTGACATTGCATGCTATTGCTCAATCTGTCATCTACTAGGACCCCCAGATCTTTCTCCATCCTTGATTCCCACATCAGTTCTCCACCTAGTGAGTGGTTTGCATTTGTTTTTTGCCCCAAGTGCATTAGCTTACATTTCTCCACATTAAACCTCATTTGCCATGTATTTGTCCACTCCATTATTTTGTTCAGGTCTTTCTTGAAGATTTCTATATACTCATGAGAAGTAATTGCCCTGCTTAATTTTGTGTCATCTGCAAAAACTGAGATCGAGCTATTTATCTCATCCCCTATATCATTTATGAATAAATTAAATAGAATCGTTCCAAGACAGAACCCTGGGGAACCCCACTTACCACTCCAGACCAGTATGAGTTCACATTATTTATCACTACCCTTTGGACACGCTCCTGTAACCAGTTTTTAACCCAAGAACAAACCTTATGGTCCATGCCTGTGGACCTCAGCTTGTAGATTAAGCGCTTGTGAGGGACTGTATTGAATACCTTTGCAAAATCCAGGTACACTATATCCACAGGCCTTCCCCTGTCTAGATGGCAGCTCACTTCCTCATAGAATGTTAACAGATTGGTCTGGCAAATATGACCTTTCTTAAACCCATGCTGATGACTACTTAAGATATATATATTTATTTTTTTTCAGCCCTTCTAACCCATAAGAATTGTCTGCTGCTGCTGCATGTGCACCCTTGACTATAGGCTAATCATCTAAGACACTGTCTGGGTTAGAACTAACTAAGCTTAAAACTGGACCCACACACCTTCTAACACCTTTGATAACTACCCTGTAGGAGGAAGATGCATACACCTATACAACTTACACCTATTCTCAGCACTCTAGTGTCACGGTGTAGCCTGCAGTTTTCTGTTTGTGAAATTCTTACCTCCTTGCTGCAGTGATTCTGCTAGAACTGCAATTCCATTCACTGCATTCTATTGCTTCCATCTGTGTTCACCTATGGGCATTCCCTGCTCCACTGTGGATTTATACTACTTTTCCTTTGATCACTTCTTGGCACACCTCCACTCTGCTTCCCTATATATAGACATGCTCAGTGCAGCCTGGGTTGCCTGAGCAAATTCCTAGTTTCTTTGTCATGCTGATCCCAATCGCTTCCATACTGTAAGGATATTTTAGCTTGCTGTCCACCATTTTAGCTATAAGAATATGTATCCATCTTAGAATAATATGTATATGTGACGTCTATCAAAAGTTAGTTTCAAATTCTTGTAAATCATATGATTTCCCCGAAATGACGCATGAAGGTTTTTGCTTGTTGATAGTTTCTGTATGAAGAAATCATGTATTATTTTTAGGTGTTTTTTAAACATCTGATGTATATGTAATGTCTGTAAATTTAGCATATATTAATGAAGGGGTTGGACTTTAGTTGTGATGTCATGTTGGTTATATAAGTGAAAATAGGGAAGTAAAGGATTGGATCATTTCTGAATTGCATGCCTTGTGTGTGTCATAATTTCTTGTCGGAATGATCTCCAGATCTGAATGGGTTTTTGGGGGACACTCTAATCAGGATATCATACGAGGGTTCACTTGCTTTTAGAACATACATGCACCCCAACAGCTTGGTGTCAGAATGTGGGGCGGTCATTATTTAAGTCGGGTGAGTCTGATTTAATTAATATTATTTCTCTTGCCGTGACTTTAATTTAAAAGACCGTTTCCCTATATGGGATTAACAGAAGGTGTAGTGTTAAAGACATTTATGAACCTCGGTAGGTAGAATTCCGTTCGGGTGACGGAAGAAAGGACTCTGAGAAGTCCAAAGGAACTCTGAGATAGTTCTAAAAAGAAAGGACTCTGAGTAGTCCAAAGGGGCTCCGAGTAGTCCAAAGGAACTCTGAGATAGTTCCAAAAAAGAAGGACTCTGAGTTAGTCCAAGGGGTTCTGAGAAACCCAAAGTAATATAATACAGTACTGTAAGAAGTTTTATAGAGATATCTGATGGAGTGTGCCAGAAAGACCCAAACCTATTTGCTTGCCTTTCTTTCGCTTAGGAGATAAAATAAGTAGATAAAATAAGGTCATCTGTTTGTCTGTGTGGAATTTGTCAGGTGTCATAAGGTAAGATGACACCTTTCCACTGCATTGCATTATCATTGTATTATAATGAAACGTAGAGTGATGTTACAATATTTGGTGATGTATTGATGCTGACTTTTAATGATTTATATATAAATGCTTTGACTCTAAAGTATAAGATATAGATATATATATATATAGTTGGCAGGATGATTCTGGCATTGATGCAGTGAGTAAAAATATTTTATTTGCCTTGCTGTAATCAGACGTTCAGTGTCATCTTAGGGAAAGTAAAAAAAAAAATGTCTCAAAAGTGTCCTGATTGTATTACTGGTTTACACAAATTTGTGTTTTAAGAAGCATTGACAGTGCAGGGAGTAATGTCACTTATTGGAAGAGCAGGGGAGACTTATCAAGTCTGTCCCCGGTCTTTGAAGTATTGTGACATTAGGGACGTTTTTACCATTTAAAATATGGGTAGAGCGTTAATAACATTTTTTTAAGGTAATACATAAATTGGTGAGGATAACTTTGATTAAAACATGCTTTTTGAATAATTCTTTTTGCTACTGACATCTCTTGCAAAGGGGAAGTCAGGTGCAAAATTTGGACATTTGGCTTTTTGCCAACAGGGTTCAAGTACTAATATCTCACTGACTGTAATAGATAGTGGGGAATTGTTTGTGGCATTAGTACTACCGCAATTGAAGGCACTGTTTGAACCTGTTGGCATACTGCAAAAAGGAAAAAAGAGATTCAGTATCTAATTAGAATGTTTAGAAAGAATAAATAAATATATATGTTGTGGAGATCGGCTGGACCGAGGCTCCCTATAGTGTCCTAGCCCATACATTGTCCACGATGGGTTTAGCAGAGTCATGGGATGGTAAATTAAGGGTTAAATCTTACATACCACAACGCAGAAATTGAAAGCTGTAGAGGCTGCGCACGCTGTAAAGGGTCAGAATACAAAACACGTAGTTTTAAAACAAGCAGAAAGCACGGAGTAAAAAAGAGGAAGTAACTGCGCAGTTAGTTATATAAAGTTTTCCTTTCATTACACAAGACGCCGGATTTAACACTTAAGATGAAATGCACAGTCCTTTAAATACAGACTTATTAAAGTCTGTCTTGAAAAAAAAAAAAAAAAACGTTGATTGAAAAAGACAGCAGGATGTTTTGACATCCCAAAACAAACACCAGTATCAACACATTAGCAAAATGATTTCTTAGGAAATCAAAGGGGAAACTTTTATACAAAGAGGAAAGGGGGCAAGGACAAAGAGGGGGTTACATACAGAGAAAGAGGATTTCTTAAAGAAAGAAAAAAAAAAAAGGCAAATGGTGACTATAGGTTTGTACAAGACCTAAGGGACATCAATAGAGCCTAGTGGTACCAATTGCCCAAGTAGTGCCTGATGTGCCATCAATACTTACCGCCATACCATGCGATGCAGAGTATTTTACTGTGATTAATTTAAAGAATGTTTTTTTTCATCCCTGTAGACGAGGAGACACGGCCCGCGTACTCCAAGTCACCCTTGGGCCCTGGACTGCCCCTCATGGTTCTGTATTGTTGCAGTATGTTGGTGATTTTTTGATTTGTAGTTCTTCAGAGGAGGACTGCCGAGCTGATAGCCTATCTTTATTGAAATGGTTACATGTATGTGGTTACAAAATGTTTAAGAAAAAGTTACAATGTTGTCAAAAAACAAAAAAAACAAACAAAAAAAAAAAAAAACACAGTTGAGTATTTGTGCTCACAAAAGGAGAAAGAAGAGTCAGTCATAGAAGAGCTGTGGCTCTGAATGGGTCTGCCCCGCCCACTTAATAGGAAGGACATGCTCACCTTCCTAGGTATGATTGGTTACTGCCGCCAATGGATACCTGACTGCTCTTTCAATGACAATATATTGAGACAAGCAATGTTTTTGAAGCAATGTCTCTGAAATGTCTGATACTGTAAAATGGTCTGATGAAATGTTAAATGTTTTTGCCATGTTTTGCCATGTTGAAATGTATAATGGTTACCAGCCCGAGCCTCAGGCCTCCTTGAATATGGCAAAATGTTTCACTTGTTTGCCAGGGAAAATTGCAGAACTATGGCGGGAGTACTGGCCCAGGAATATAATGGGAGACTGTGCCCTGTAGTTTTTTTCTCAAAGATGGTCCCGGTGCGCTCAAGCGTCCTGATCTATGGTGGTTGAGATGGTCACTTCTTTCACTCTGGGACACGACACCACACTTCACATCACCCACAATGTGTCAATCTTGTTGAAAAATGTACATACACAGCACATGTCTGCTCAGAGTTTGAGCGGATATGAGGTGATTTTAAACGCTCTTTTAGGATTAAAAAGGAGAACAGGATGAGGTTGTGCCATAATATGACTGCATAAACCTCATTCACCAAGACACATCACCCAGGTCCACAGCACTACCGGACACACAGAATGTTTTTGTGGATGGTTCTTGCTCTAGGCTATAGTACACTGCAGAGCATACATAGGCCAACAGACAGAGATAGCCAGGGGAAATGAGCAGGTCTGGCTGACCTTGCTGCTAAATAAGCTGCTATCTCACAGACAGCAGACATCCAAATTGTTATGCTGATACCTGACCTATCCCCATTTGAAAAGCCACTTGCAGATCCCCAGGATTATGCATCAAATTATGAGTTAAGGGACTGGAATGGAAAGGGTGTGCAGAGGGATCCAAGGTCTGGACTTCTCTGCAAAGAGGGGAAACCATGTATACCAACAGCAAGTGCATTCACAGTACCACGGAATAGGCCACGCAGGTAAACAAGTCACGGCTGATTTCACACACAGGCCCAAACTAGGCAAAAGACAGGAATATCTTTTGATAATCGTGGACATGTTCTCAAATGGTCCAGCTTTTATAGCCAGGGTCTGCCAAGGACTTGGTAAAAACTCTCAAGATAGAATGGAAGTTTCACATTCCCTACCACCCTCCAAGTTCAAGAATAGTAGAAAGGATGAACAGAACAATAAAAGACAAGATAAGAAAGGCCACAGGAGGAACCTTTGCCAATTGGAGAAAGGTCCTCCCAGCAGTCCAGGCAGAAATAAGTTTTTTTTTTAAGTTTTGATGAGTAGATTTTTCCCCACCCCATAGGCCAGAGCACCTTTAATGGTAGAAAAGGAAGATTTAGACTTAATACAGGAAGAATATGTAAGAAAACTGGTTGAAATATTGGATACAGTCAAAGAAATGTTGCTCGCACCTCTCTTTTTTCTTCACAGGAAGCTACTCACCTCTTCAAGGAGGGAGACACCGTGGTGGTCCAACAGCTGAACAGAAATAAGAAGCAAGAGTATCCCTTTGGACCTCCTACTAAGGTGATTGCAGTGATCAGAATGGCTATCCTGGTGGAAAACTGCTAGTCCGGGATCCATGCCAGCCGAGTGAAAAAGGTTGCCCAAAGCCCCAAGAGCAGGAAGGAGATCCTTAATATAGGAGGCCCTCAAGCAGAAGTCCAAGCAGATGAAGGAAGAGTTCCTGGAAAAGCAGGTCCGGCCAGAGAAGATGACCTCGCTTATTCCACCACAGACTTCTGGCAAGGCATTCTGCCTCCTGTTCCTGATCACCCTGATGGTGTTCCCGCTCATTTGGATCATCACTAACTGTATCTACCACCCTGAAGATTTGGGTGCGATTAAAAGTATTTGTGGTAACACATATAAACAGAAGAACATTACAGTGATACAAGTTAGAAATAAGAGACATTGAAGATAATTTTGCTGATAAAATGCTTTTGTTAAAATTGAAATATGCTTATGCTCGGAAATCAGGATTTCAAAAATGTTGGATCTGTAGTAAACTGTAGCACTGTTAGGATACCCCTAATGGCTATACCTTTAAATATTACTCCCCTTTTAAAAGGAAAGATTCCCTTTGACCTTTTGAATGTCAGCAGAAGAACTAATGACACCATTTCTTTTCACATCATCAATAGAAGTCATAATCCTACCTGGTGTTTTAATTTAGGGAATTCTACTAGAAATGCTCATGTCTGTAGTTAATCGGTTTTGAACATTTCTAATTGCTATGCCCCTAGCGGGAAGTTTTGTTCTTTATACCAAACACACCACGATGAGGTCAGAGTACGGGCTGATTTTGAAAAGATTCTTGCCTCTGAAGATGAAAGTAGTAAACCTGTACAGCATTTGTTTCAGGTTTTAGCAGCAGTTACAGCAGTAGATCAAGAGACTGCTGTGAATACGCCCTTCTCGTTTGGTAACCACACTTATGTTTGTTGTGGAAAGACTTGTTATCCCTGGATTCCACAAGAGGTCCAAGGCTGGTGTTACCTGACCTCACTGGTGCCCATAATGGGGGTGGTAGGTGATAGTGATGGGAGTAATTTACTTGAGGCTAGTATACACCCCAGGTATCCATTAAAACATCGTAACAAGAGAGAGTTATTCCTTGAAAAGGATATGGCCTGGGCATGGTTCCCTTCCTGGGCAGGATGGGGAATAGTTTTGATAAAAAGGTTAAATAATTATTTAGGAATTAATGAGATGATGGAAAAGAATTCTGATGACATTTCTAAACTTAATGTTGAAACTAGGGCTATTAGAAAACAACTAGAATTGCATGATTTAGCCATTGAGAGCATGAGTTCAGCCCTTACAGGATTATGTGAAATGACTGAGGATTATGAATGTTGTACTTGGGTACACAATACCAGTATAGAGGTACCAGACTATTATGATGTGATAGCTCAGCATAGAAAAGAGGTGGCCAAGCTGCAACAAGAGGCTCGCAACATAGCCCAGACCTTGAGTCCTTTTGGAAATGTTGATTTTGGATTTGGAGGGATATTCTCTTGGATAAGGGATATTGCCATAATTTTAATCATTGTTGTGTTCTTTTTCCTTTTCCTTTATCTTGTGTACAAGCTTATTATGTGCCTTATTAATAGAGCCATTCACATTTCAGATCCCTCATCTCCCAATAAAACATATCTCAGTATGTATCATCAGAAGTAGGCTGAGAATACCACCATGATAAGGAAGTGAGATCATACATATATATATATATATATATATATATATATATATATATATATATATATATATATATATATATATATATATACATGTGTGATCAAAGAGGGGATTGTAAGGATATTTTAGCTTGCTGTCCACCATTTTAGCTATAAGAATATGTATCCATCTTAGAATAATATGTATATGTGACGTCTATCAAAAGTTAGTTTCAAATTCTTGTAAATCATATGATTTCCCCGAAATGACGCATGAAGGTTTTTGCTTGTTGATAGTTTCTGTATGAAGAAATCATGTATTATTTTTAGGTGTTTTTTAAACATCTGATGTATATGTAATGTCTGTAAATTTAGCATATATTAATGAAGGGATTGGACTTTAGTTGTGATGTCATGTTGGTTATATAAGTGAAAATAGGGAAGTAAAGGATTGGATCATTTCTGAATTGCATGCCTTGTGTGTGTCATAATTTCTTGTCGGAATGATCTCCAGATCTGAATGGGTTTTTGGGAGACACTCTAATCAGGATATCATACGAGGGTTCACTTGCTTTTAGAACATACATGCACCCCAACACATATGACAGCCAAAAGGTTGGCTTGCCTGCTGCCCTATAGAAGGAATGGGAGATCAGTAAATGGACATTCACTGATCTCCCTCCCCTCTACCCCAGCAGCATCCATCAGTCCCAATCGCTTCCATCTAACAGCCAAAATGTTGGCTAATCAAATTTACACACGCTCCTGGAAGCTGCAGCTGCTGGGAGTGTGTGTGAACCTCCCTTGGGGTGCAGTCCAGGTTGCCTGAACAACTTCCTAGTTTCTCTGTGCTCCTGGTTTGCCTTGTATTACTTGTATTCTGTACCTGACTACCCGTGTATTGACTCTGGTTTCGGTACCCTAAATTTTCCATAGACTATTCTTTAAAAGCCCCTACAGGTTGTCCCCTGGGTTAACCAGAAACAATGGGCCTACAATTATTGCTCCCACTCTGACATGAACGGCAGTGGCGGCTGGTGGTTTTTTTTTGGGGGGGCGGCAAAAAACCACCACCTACCCCCCTCGCTGTCTGCTGGTCTGGCACTTACCCCATCTAGGTGGAAGGTAGCGGGCATCGGCTCGTGTGTCCTTTCCTTCATCAGGGCGGCCGCGCATCTCCTCTCCTCCTCCTAGGCATCCAATAGGATCGCCTGTCCTTTCTGCCAATCGGGTGACAGGTCTCAAGACCCGCTTCCTGATTGGCTTGGGAGGGGGATCGGTGTTACAATAGCGAATGTTCATTAGCTATTGTAACACACCTGGGTGGGCTCCGCTCGCATTCTCTGCGCTCCCAGCTTCTGCCTCTAATCAGGTGCTTCAAAAAAACTCCCACCCCGCAAATCCATTCATCCGGCAACCTGAAAGGGGCCAGGCGCATGGATGGGGGGGGGGCGGCGCCTGTGCGCAATTAATGGACGGCCCGCCCCAGGTGCATGGCAATTGTTAAATAGTTAATGTCTATCCCAATCAATGTTTTCGTGCATAGGCGCCTCCAACGCATATACATAACTTCTTCATAGGAGTTAGGTGTGTGGGAACAGTTTTAAGCTTGTATCACATACCTGGTGATGACTGAGCGTGACATCATCACTGTGGTCGGAGAGCTGTTCATGCATACACCCATGCCAACTCCATAGCCATTGGAAAGGATCCACACCAGCCGGGAAACAACTAACCACCATTTGTGGCTGGAATGCCTGAATAAAAATGGGATTGCCAGACATAGTGGAGGCGACGGTGTCACATTATAGACAGTGAGTAATCATCTCTCACTCCACAGTCGGTCGTGGTAGTGATGATTTCCATAAAGTTCAGTATATCAATTGATACCTTACCAGTTCTCGTGCATTCCCCATTCAAGGAGACAGCTGACTGTGGTCTTATCTTATCTCCTTGGGAAGGACTTTTATTGCTTGCATTTATTGCCTTCGGTGCAGCTCCAGCCCTTCATTGCATACTTGCACGGTTGATCCAGCAGCAGTGACCCATTCAGGCTTTACTTTCCTGTGACACCCGCCTTGAATTATGGACATTTCTAGGGGGGAAGATTCAATGACTGATTTTTTGAGCATTCAACCGCACCCCTTGTGAATTTGGTGGTTTGGTGGATCAGACCACCCTACTACCACCCTACAACCCATAGGAGGCCTACTACACTGTTCATCTCCACCCTGATTGTTAAAGCGGGGTTCCACTCAAATTTTTAACTTAATCTTACCCCCTTCAGTTAATTGCATAGATGTTCAAATGCCGCACAAAATTTTTTTTATAGCTGTAATTACCTTTATATTGTACTTTATTGTGGCACTTCCTGTCTCTCCTCCCATGGGAGTAGGCGTGTTTATTGCCTTTCCCCGGCGCCGCACTGTCTCCTGGGAGCTTAGTGTCAGGCTTCCCAAGATTCAGTGCGGGAACAATGATCATGCGTGTGAACAAGCTGTGAATGAACAGCTTTCACCGCATCCAGGAAATCAATGCTTGTGGGCTTCACATGCCCACAAGCAAGATGGAAACAGCCAGCATCACATTTTTTAAGTTATTCTTCAGTACGAAAATAGACAGAGGCGGAAATATTACACCCAAACTGTGAGTATTATTTTGGGATTAGCAAAGTGTCTCAATGACCTAAAAAAAAAAAAAAAAAAAAAAAGATTGGTCGCCGGACTCCCGCTTTAAGCAATCACCCATTCTATTATTTGTATCCGTTTCAGCCACAGCAAACTGTCTTTGAGGTTTACCTTTGGCAACCAAATCATTAGCGACCAACAATGCATTATCCTGTTCACTATTAACAGTATTGTTGAGGAATGTTTGACACATCATCTCCTCATTGTCAATGTTATCAGTACTATCAGCACTCCTTTCAGTGCTTAGTAGAGCAGTGTCTACAGAGGGACTATGCCCAGATGAGTCGTTATCTCCTACAGGAATCTCACAAAACACTGACTTCCCTTTTATCAGAGAGCCTACATGCAGCTGTTCATACTTCTGACAATATAGGTCTATATACAGCCCTTGACTACATGAGAACACTTCTGACCCAATTTGCCAGTTTCCACATTCAGCATTTACCATTTTTCAGGGGCTTTATCAGGTTTACCGCAGAAACCTACTTTTCGATTGGGGATCCCAGTCTCTTCAACCACCTCCATGCACTCTGGCACTTTCATGAATATGTCTTTGTTTGCCATACCACCTTTATAACTCTTCTTGGGCTACGGACAGAATTTCTGCCGTTTCTTCCTCATTTCTTGGGAAGGGTTCATAGTAGGTAAGGTCGAATAAAGACAATAGTCCATCCGATATTTTCCATATCCCTGTATGTCGTGTTCCTTAAGATGCAGATCTAATCCCGCGTACACACGAGCGGACTTTACGGCAGACTTGGTCCGGCTGACTATTCGATGGACTTTCCAAATGAACTGACTTGCCTACACACGATCAACCAAAGTCCGACGGATTCGTACGTGATGATGTACGACCGGACTAAAACAAGGAAGTTCATAGCCAGTAGCCAATAGCTGCCCTAGCATTGGCTTTTGTCCGTCGGACTAGCATACAGACGAGCGGACTTTTCGACCGGACTTGAGTCCATCGGAAAGATTTGAAACATGTTTCATTTCTAGGTCCATCGAACTTTTGGGAAAAAAAAGTCTGCTGGAGCCCACACACGATCGAATTGTCCGACGGACTCCGGTCCGCCGGGCCAAGTCTGCCGTAAAGTCCGCTCGTGTGTACGCGGCATAAGAGTCTCTTAAAACTATCAATACTCCCCGCAGCCAAAACCAATTGTGAAAGAGAGTTCCACATTTTCCTATTGTCCTGACAGTGAAAAACCCCCTTCGCAGTTTAATGTTAAACTGCTTCTCTTCCAATCTCAATGTGTGGCCCCGAGTCCTCCTACACTCCTTGTGACTAAATAGTTTTTTTTCTATGCTGAGATCGCCATTGAGGTATTTGTAAATCACTATCATATCCCCTCTCAAGCATCTTTTCTCCAGTGGGAATAAATTTAGTGTTTGCAGTCTTTCCTTGTAATGGAGGTCCTCCAGTCCCATATTTTTGTTGCCCCTCTTTGGACTCTCTCCAGTTCCAGCACATCCCTTCTGAGGACTGGTGACCAGAACTGGACAGAATACTCCAGATGTGGTCTAACCAATGTTTTCTAAAGTGGTAGGATTATTGTTTTTATCTCTGGAGTATATCCCTTTTTTTGTATGCATGCTAATATTCTGCCTGTTTTGGTAGCTGCAGCTTGACATTGCATGCTATTGCTCAATCTGTCATCTACTAGGACCCCCAGATCTTTCTCCATCCTTGATTCCCACATCAGTTCTCCACCTAGTGAGTGGTTTGCATTTGTTTTTTGCCCCAAGTGCATTAGCTTACATTTCTCCACATTAAACCTCATTTGCCATGTATTTGTCCACTCCATTATTTTGTTCAGGTCTTTCTTGAAGATTTCTATATACTCATGAGAAGTAATTGCCCTGCTTAATTTTGTGTCATCCGCAAAAACTGAGATCGAGCTTTTTATCTCATCCCCTATATCATTTATGAATAAATTAAATAGAATTGTTCCAAGACAGAACCCTGGGGAACCCCACTTACCACTCCAGACCAGTATGAGTTCACATTATTTATCACTACCCTTTGGACACGCTCCTGTAACCAGTTTTTAACCCAAGAACAACCCTTATGGTCCATGCCTGTGGACCTCAGCTTGTAGATTAAGCGCTTGTGAGGGACTGTATTGAATACCTTTGCAAAATCCAGGTACACTATATCCAAAGGCCTTCCCCTGTCTAGATGGCAGCTCACTTCCTCATAGAATGTTAACAGATTGGTCTGGCAAATATGACCTTTCTTAAACCCATGCTGATGACTACTTAAGATATATATATTTTTTTTTTTTTTTCAGCCCTTTTAACCCATAAGAATTGTCTGCTGCTGCAGCATGTGCACCCTTTTTTTTTTTTAACACAGAAAATGTTTATTGAGTATTTTGCACTTTACAATTGGATGTAATAACATATCATGTTACATGAAGCATCTGTGAATAATTACCACAGTTCTAGATCATACAAAGTTCATTGTAGGGTTGTAACTGGGCTTATGGCCATACACTTATCTCATTCGTTAGTAGACATTGTTGATAACAAAAAAGGTAATTCCCTTTCTCAACTACTTTGAGTATGACATCTATCTTTCGTACATTGTGTCATTGCTAACGGCAAGTCTGTTCCACGTTAGACTCTTCTTGACTTAAAAACGTTGCGGTAGTAGGGGGGAAGAGGAGCCAGAAAGATAAGGAAGATTTGAGGAGTTCAGAGGAGTGTGAGGAAGATCACCGAAAGGGACAAAGGGGGAAGTAAGAGAAGAAGTGAAAGAACAAAAACAAGAGGGGGCAAGAGAAGTCCCCAGAGGGCGACCACCCGTAGTATAGGGGTAAAAGAGGTGGAGAGATGGAGAAGGGATGATGAGAGAGATAGTCAGAGCAGAAATTCGGGGAGGTTCGCCCAGTCTCAGTCATGCTAATATAAGTGTGCGTTGGTGCCTTTTGAATTCAGAGAGTAGTAACTCCACCATCCACCTTCAGCCATTCTGCCTCTTAAAGGGGTTGTAAAGGTAAAAATTTTTTCACCTTAATGCATTCTATGCATTAAGGTGAAAAAACTTTTGACAGTACCGCCGCCCCCAGCCCCCCCGTTTTACTTACCTGACGCCTCGAATCTTCGCTCCTCGTCCTCGGCAGCTTCATTGCAGCTCAGCCTGGTCGCTGATTGGCTGCAGTGGATGGATTGAAAGCAGCGCAGCCATTGGCTCGCGCTGCTGTCAATCACATCCGATGACGCGGCGCGCCGGGGGGCGGGGCCGAGCGATACAGCGAGCGGCTATAGCCGCCGGCTGTATCACGGGAGCGCGCCCGCAAGCACTCACCACCGTGCGAGGGAGCTCGCATGAAGGTGGTAAATGCTTGCGGGGAGGAGCTGAAACAGCCGCCGAGGGACCCCAGAAGACCAGGTTCGGGGCCACTCTGTGCAGAACGAGCTGCACAGTGAAGGTAAGTATAACATGTTTGTTATTTTAAAAAAAAAAAAAAAACACCTTTACAACCACTTTAAGGCCCATCCCATCGGTATACTCACAACACCAGGTGACGATCTGCGACCCAAGCCGCCCAGATTTTGTCAAACTTCTTGGGACAGTTTCTGCCCATGTAGGTAAGCTTGTATATCGGCAGTACTGCATTTATCTGTGCCCTCCACGCCTCAACGGTAGGGGGGTCCGACCGTTTCCAGCGTAGCAGAATTTCTTTCCTAGCATAGTAGGCTGCATAGAACACAAAAAGTTTGGTATGTTTGCCTGCTGTCAAATTATCCGTGATGCCCAAGAGGAACACCATTGGGTCTACCTTTAATTGTAACCCCGCCACACCATTCACATCCGACACTACTTCGCGCCAGTAGGCCTGGAGGACCGAACATGCCCATACTACATGAAAGAAAGTCCCCACTGACTGTCGGCATTTGGGGCACCTGTCATCAAGCCCTGGATAAATTCTAGACAATCTTTGTGGGGTATAATACACTCTGTGAAGAAACTTCAGTTGGACAAATCTGTCTCTTGCTGAAATCATAAAAGGGATGCATTGCTGCAGACCTTCTGACCAGTCTTCCTCGGTCAGAGCCGGAACATCCAGTTGCCATTTATGAAATAGGGGGAGCAGTTTGGAGACATCTTTGCACGTAAGTCTGAGATATATAGAAGATAACGTTTGATCTAGTTGATCGGTCATCAAAAGGGATTCCACCGAGTGGGTAGACAGCTCTATCCCATGTGGGAACTGCGCTCTAACCGCATGTCTTAGTTGCATGAAGCGGAAAAACATCCATGGGGGTAGGTTATGTCTAGTTTTAAGTTCCGTAAAGGAGAGAAGATGACCCTCCTTAAATATATGTCTCAATGTTCGGACCTCGTACCTGGCCCAGACCTGAGGATCTGGAACAGATTGGAGGTGCGGCATTGTTGGGTTACCCCACAGCGGGGTATGCGGTGAGATAGCACCGTCACTGGCAAGATATGAGGAGACCTGCTGCCACACCTTTACCGTCGTTTTCATGGGCGTGGTGACTTGTGAACTGTATTTTGGGCCTCGGTAAACCAAATTACTAAGTTCCGAGTAGGAGCTTAAGATTGCAGCCTCCAGGTTAACCGCCGGGTTATTTTTGTCCTGAGCAAACCACCAACGTACAGTGACAAGTATCGCCGCCCAATAATATTTTTTTAAATTTGGCAGGGAAAGGCCTCCCTCTGTGAGCGATAGTTGCAACATATGTTTGGCTACCTTGGGTGTTGCCCCAGCCCATACAAAAGAGGTGATAGCTTGATCTAATTTGAGGAAGAATGAGTTTGGAATGGGAACCGGGGTGTGGCGAAAAGCGTACAGAAATTTTGGGAGGAAGGACATCTTAAGCAAGTTTATTCTCCCCACCAGGGTTAACGGCAGTGTTTTCCACACCGCACAACGCTGGATGAGTTGATTTAGAATAGGATAGACGTTGTCAACTAGATAGCTTTGTAGGTCAGATTGAATCTGTATGCCTAGGTATTTAAATTTGGTCACTTTTTTAAGGGGAAGAGGGGAGTCCGTCAATATTGGGACGTCCGTCAGGGGGAATAGGAGAGATTTCTCCCAATTCACCCTGATTCCCGAGAATGCACCGAATCTGTCAATGATGGATAAGACCGCTCTAAGCGATTGTTGGGAGTCACGAAGGTACAATAGCATATCATCCGCGTAGAGGGAAACCTTTTCAACAATTGGCGGGAATGAAATGCCTCCCACCTCAGGGGACCTTCTAAGGAATTCCGCCAGCGGCTCGATCGCAAGAGCAAATATAGCCAGCGACAGCGGGCAGCGCTGCCTGGTGCCTCGGTGGAGGGGAATAGAGGGCGACAGAATCCCACCCGTATGTATCCTAGCCGAAGGGCCGGAGTACAGCAACCGGATCCAACGTATGAAATTGGGCCCTATCCCAAACTTATGTAGGATTAGCCATAGATATTCCCACTCCACCGAGTCAAAGGCTTTCTCGGCATCCAGAGAGGCCACCACACCCGCCTCTCTCTCAGCATTTGTGCTCGCCAGAATAGTGTAAAGTCTCCGCAAGTTGATATCAGTGCCTTTGCCCGGCATGAAGCCAGTCTGGTCTCTGTGTATTAATGATAGGATCACTGAGTTGAGTCTGGTGGCTAATACCTTTGCAAGTATCTTTGCGTCCACGTTTAGGAGCGATATAGGCCTATACGAGGAGCAAAGTTCAGGGTCTTTACCAGCCTTGGGTATCACCACTATCACAGCTCTGGACATAGAGGGGGGCAACGAGTTTAATTCAAAGGAGGCAGATAAGATCTCCTGCAGCCTAATAGCTATAGTCTCCATATGCGTCTTATAGAATTCCACTGGAAGTCCATCGTCCCCCGGGGTTTTCCCAGATTGTAGGGAATTAATGGCATTTTGTAGGGAATTAATGGCATTTACAGTGCGCAGGTGACACTCCTTAGGGTAGCGGCCACCAAAACACAGCTACTACACCAATCTCAACGTATCTTTGAGCAGGGTGAGCGGACGGGAAGACTCCTGGCATGGCTCTCTAGGGAGCAATCGGCGACAACTTCAGTGGCTAACATCAAAGATGCGTCCGGGCGGTTGCATTCCAACCCCAGGGACATGTTTTGCCTCGTATTACGAGGATCTATATACATCTAAAGTGCAGTACTCTACTGCAGAACTCCATGCATATGTTGAAACTATTAAATTGCCCACCCAGACGGGTAAAGTCCAGCACCCTTTATAGTGGATATGTAAAGATCAACGTGAGGGGTATATTCTCTTTGTGATTTCCACATCCAGCAGCATGTTTACCCCCCTTTACAGTGCCAACAGAACGTGAGAGCAACTCGGGGGATATAGTCACTCCGGATTGTCAAAAAAAAAAAAGAAAAAAAGAAAATAAAAGGGGCTCCATATCACTATGCCGCCAATCCGGGCTGTGAGTTAGGGACACAAAGCGGCCCAGCAACAGAAGGGAGAACCACATACCTAGTGTTTGGGCAGAGTATTCAGCCAGCGCAAGGCCTCATCTGGTGAGGTAAAGAACCGGACGCTCTCACCATCCTGCACACGAAGTCGGGCGGGGAACAGCATACTGTAACGTATTCCCTGAGCTCTCATAGCCTGCTTCACCTGATCGAAGGACTTCCTCTGCTTCTGGGTGTTAACGGTGAAGTCTGGGAAGAACATCAGGTGGGCCGCCTCGTGACGGATTTCAGCCATCTTGCGTGCCTCGCGTAGTACCAGGTCCCGGTCCTTATAATTAAGCAGTCGGAAAATAAATGTGCGAGGCGGGGTTCCGGGTGGGCCGCGGTTCGGTGGCATCCGGTGGGCTCTCTCAATAACAAACTGAGGTGAGAAGTTTGCCTGAGGAAACAGTGTACGGAGGAGTTTCTCTGTGTAGTTGGTGGTATCAGAGCCCTCCGACCCCTCAGGGAGTCCTATGATCCTCAAGTTATTGCGTCGGTTACGATTTTCGGAATCCTCGGCTCTCGCTTCTAGGTGCTTAACCCGTACTTGCAACGTATGCAGAGAAGCCGAGTGATCCCTAATCGTATCTTCTGCCTCCCCCACCCGACATTCCACCTCGGTCACCAGCTGCCTCACCTTTTCAAAGTCTTGCCTAATGAGACCTATGTCCAGCTGCACAGTGTCAATCTTCGTTGTGAGTGTGGATAAGGTGGATTGGCATCCCGTAATGGCCTGCATCAAGGCGGCAAAGTTGCTCTGTTCAGTGAGGGCAGGGTCCGGATCCTCTGTCTGGGTCGCCATATTGGTCACTGCCTCCACACGTGCGCCCGCTCTGCCCGAGCTATTTCGGCTGTTACTCTGCTTGTGCTGATCCAGGCGGCGCTGGTTCCGTGTCCGCATCAGCAGGGGGGGAGCGGGAAGCACCTCAGGTCTGGAGATGGTCAGGATATTTTAAAAGGATTAATTCCCTGCGATGGCTGCAGAGCTCCTCAACTATACGTCCTGCACCGTCGCCATCTTGGACACGCCCCCCCAGCATGTGCACCCTTGACTATAGGCTAATCAGCTAAGACATTGTCTGGGTTAGAACTAACTAAGCTTAAAACTGGACCCACACACATTCTAACACCTATGATAACTACCCTGTAGGAGGAAGATGCATACACCTATACAACTTACACCTATTCTCAGCACTCTAGTGTCACGGTGTAGCCTGCAGTTTTCTGTTTGTGAAATTCTTACCTCCTTGCTGCAGTGGTTCTGCTAGAACTGCAATTCCATTCACTGCATTCCATTGCTGCCATCTGTGTTCACCTATGGGCGTTGCCCGCTCCACTGTGGATTTATACTACTTTTCCTTCGATCACTTCTTGGCACACCTCCACTCTGCTTCCCTATATATAGACATGCACAGTGCAGCCTGGGTTGCCTGAGAAAATTCCTAGTTTCTTTGTCATGCTGATCCCTATCGCTTCCATATGACAGCCAAAAGGTTGGCTTGCCTGCTGCCCTATAGAAGGAATGGGAGATCAGTAAATGGACATTCACTGATCTCCCTCCCCTCTACTCCAGCAGCATCCATCATACCAGTCCCAATCGCTTCCATCTAACAGCCAAAATGTTGTGTATTGACCCTGGTTTCGGTACCCTAAATTTTCAATGGGCCTACAATTATTGCTCCCACTCTGACTTGAACGGCAGTGGTGGCTGGTGGTTTTTTTTTGGGGGGGGGGGGGGCGGCAAAAAACCACCACCGCCCCCCTCGCTGTCTGCTGGTCTGGCACTTACCCCATCTAGGTGGAAGGTAGCGGGCATCGGCTCGTGTGTCCTTTCCTTCATCAGGATGGCCGCGCATCTCCTCTCCTCCTCCTAGGCATCCAATAGGATCGCCTGTCCTTTCTGCCAATCGGGTGACAGGTCTCAAGACCCGCTTCCTGATTGGCTTGGGAGGGGGATCGGTGTTACAATAGCGAATGTTCATTAGCTATCGTAACACACCTGGGTGGGCTCCGCTCGCATTCTCTGCGCTCCCAGCCTCTGCCTCTAATCAGGTGCTTCAAAAAACTCCCACCCGGCAAATCCATTCATCCGGCAACCTGAAAGGGGCCAGGCGCATGGAGGGGGGGGGCGCCGCCTGTGCGCCCTTAATGGACGGCCCGCCCCAGGTGCATGGCAATAGTTAAATAGTTAATGTCTATCCCAATCAATGTTTTCGTGCATAGGCGCCCCCAACGCATATACATAACTTCTTCATAGGAGTTAGGTGTGTGGGAACAGTTTTAAGCTTGTATCACATACCTGGTGATGACTGAGCGTGACATCATCACTGTGATCGGAGAGCTGTTCATGCATACACCCATGCCAACTCCATAGCCATTGGAAAGGATCCACACCTGCCGGGAAACAACTAACCACCATTTGTGGCTGGAATGCCTGAATAAAAATGGGATTGACAGACATAGTGGAGGCGATGGTGTCACATTATAGACAGTGAGTAATCATCTCTCACTCCACAGTTGGTCATGGTAGTGATGATTTCCATAAAGTTCAGTATATCAATTGATACCTTACCAGTTCTCGTGCATTCCCCATTCAAGGAGACAGCTGACTGCGGTGTTATCTTATCTCCTTGGGAAGGACTTTTATTGCTTGCATTTATTGCCTTCAGTGCAGCTCCAGCCCTTCATTGCATACTTGCACGGTTGATCCAGCAGCAGTGACCCATTCAGGCTTTACTTTCCTGTGACACCCGCCTTGAATTATGGACATTTCCTGTTTCTAGGGGGGAAGATTCAATGACTGATTTTTTGAGCATCCAACTGCACCCCTTTTTTTTTCTAGTGGTGACACCATTGTTGTATTTCCTACTGTGCAATTTATTCTCCATATTTTTACACCCATTGAAGTTTTTACTACTTTTTCCTTCCTGGTGGTCCTGGCGGTGTGTGTGAGTGATATGCATGAGTGTGGCATGCGGCTAGCAGCTCTACGTACCCATATTGACAATTTTGTCTTTTTTATCCTTTGCACTGGTGGTAGTGTGTCATTTTTTATCCTCATGTAATTTTTGTAACATTGTTTCAATAAAGTATATATATTTTTCCTTGAACCCTGGTGTCTCTATAGAAGGTAACTTTGGGGATCTGTTATCCTCAACATTTTTTCTATATGCCTTTTTCCTTCCAGAGACCACATCTGAAGTGATCAGGAGGTATAGGGATTTAGGACTGGGGATAATTCCAAGTAATTGGTAATCCACATTTATTGCATGCCGTTGTTACAGTAGTGATTTTTATCTTTTTTGATATTGGAACAGTTTTAAGCTTATATCACATACCTGGTGATGACTGAAATGTTGTGGAGGCCTCTCTTGCACCTCCTGCCCAACACTCTTGAAGGTGGAGACAGAGTGTGGTGAGGGCAAGGAGTGGCACGAGTGCTGGAGTAGCTGGCTGACGAAGTTTGCACTTGGTGGATGAAGCTGGGGGTTGCAGTCCTAGGAACAGGATACTGAAGCAGCTTGGCACCAGAGCAGGAGATGGTAGCAGAGCCGGTATGCAGGCTGTGACCTGTGGCAGCCAGGTAACAAGGCACAGAGTCAGCAGACAAAGAAAGTCTAGGAAGCAGACCAAGTTTGGTAACAGCCAGGCAGTCCAGCACAGAATCTGCAGGTAAAGACAAGTCCAGTAAACAGGCTGAGGTCAAAGAGATCAGATGGACAAGATTAATGCAGGATAAAAGGCAGAGTCCAGGAGAAAGCTGGGTCATACACAGGTAAGCAGGTTCAATGGATCAGGTCACAGGAATGCAGGTACAAGCTGAAGACCATTCAGCAACTGCTCATGATGACAGGCCAGTTTAAATAGGCAGCTGGGTGCACGCTAATTCGTGTGTGCACGTGCACATGAGCGCGCGCGATGCCGTGTCCGTTGAACAGGAATAGTAGATCTTTGCCTAGAAGTATTAGCATGAGCATAATTAGTATGAGTATGTACAAGTATTAGTATGAGCATAAGCAGGCACTGGTTTTCTGGTGCTGGAAATATGGTTTACCTTAAAGCTTAGTTCTAAATAAAGAAAAAAAATCTGTTATTAAGAAGACTATGTTTGGGGGGGGGGCTTTGTGCCCAACCTGGGTCTGTGTGCTCTTTCATATGGAGTGGTGTCCTCACTTATCAGCAGGGGATCTATGAGCAGATCCCCTGCTGAATAGGAGCTTAAAGGGAGGGATGCATAGGCATGCGCACCCCATGTGCATTAGCATTGTCACTCTATGTGCCAGCAGGAAGATAGGAAAGATTTTCCTCTTACCGACACTTCTCTTTCACTGTGCCAGCTGGTAGATCAATGTGGTGGGGTCATATACCGTATGTAGACACATACACGTGTATTTGAGCTTTAGGGCACACTCTAATGCAATGCGCACACCTATGGATGAATGTCATGTTTTTTTTACATCGGTGCTCAAATTTATCTTTCTCCTGCTCATGCAGTTGACTTATCTAGAAGTTTTCACAGAGCTCAACATGTTTTTCAGGTTAATAGTAATTTTGTAGACCAAACTGCGGCCCTTTGCTTGCTTTTATACGGTTCTTGGGGCACTATTCCTCCCACTCATGAGACACTATTCTGCCAACTGACACCAACAATTAGGCACTGTTCCTCTCAATGATGGGGTACCCTCCCTCGCCCTAATACCAAATGTGGTGATGTTTACTCCCACTGATGCCAGGAAAATTTCCACTCCCGCTGGCCACAGTTCAGCCCCCTAAAGTATGAAGGACAATAAACCGGGCCTTTTTTTTAGAAAGTTTGGAGACCCAAATTTGAGTTCACCAATTTGCGCAAGCCACTCTAAGATTTTTCTGGACAAAAAAAAACCTTTTACCCTCTATATAAATGAGTGCATCCTGTGGCAAACACTAATGCTGGCCATACACTATACGAAAAATCGGCCGAAAAATCGTTCGTATGGACACTTCGTTCGTTTTTCGGCAAGTTAGTGGGTACAAATCGATAATCGTTTGTGACGTTTTTGTGGAAAAAAAACGAACGGCATGTTTGGAAAATTTCTGCCGAACGTACGATAAATTGCAAGGTTAATGTGTTTCCCGTCCGAACTGCCTGCACTAGGTATATGTAAAAAAACGAACACAAAATTATTTATTCATGTCCACTGAACAGATTATCGGACATTATATGATGGCACGATCGTTTGCGGTCACGGTCGAACGTTCGTTTTTCGAAAATGGGTTCGGCCGATTTTCTGTATAGTGTATGGCCAGTATAAGGGGCATTCCACAAGGCTAATGTTTTCTGGTATTATAGGTAATTGTTGGTTGTAGGTGTGGTTTAAGCTGTCTTGTCCTGTTAAAGCTTGAATATACAGTTTGACGCAGCTGCATGCCTCCCATGTCCTGATTATCTTCAGATACCATCTAAAAAACATCAGAAATAATATCACCACAAGTCATGCATTCTATTTTAGATATAAAGGCTTTATGTTATGTCCTCGGTATTTTCAAATAATCTTTACAGTCTCAAGGTTTGGCTCAGCTGGTGATACATTTTGGTTGGACCTGGATGGGTTTGGTGGCACCGGGAAATGACTATGGACAACAGGTCATTCAGATCATTAAACAAAAGATCCTTCAGGCTAGTGCTTGTGTGGACTATACCAAAGTCATACCTTTTAAACGGGTGAACTGCAGTGCCCTTTATATCACGAGGGTCATCAAACGGTCTACAGCAAAGGCGGCTAGAATAATTGTCTTTATTGATGTCTTTTTTATTCCCCTTCTGGATGAGATAATGAAGATTAACGTTACTGGGAAGGTCTTCATAGCAAGTGAAGCTTGGTTTACCTCAACCATACTTTTCATAGATAAATATTCTTCTGTTCTCGCCGGGTCTATTGACTTTTCTTTTCACAGCTCAACAATCCCTGGATTAAGGGATTACTGTCCATGCTTCTCACCCTCTAGCGCAAATAGTTACTAAGATATTTTGGGAAAAACACTTTTAGATGCAAGTTTCTTGATGAAACAAATCCAGATTAGACTAAGAATATCAGGCTATGGCAGAAAATTAGATCCTCAAAATTGTTGACAATGCGTACACTAATGTGTCAAATCTGAGAACTTTGTACAATACTTACACATCTTTTCGGGTTACAGCTAAATCCTTGCATGATCTTCACTTATGTCACAATGGGAAGGGACCTTTCTCTAATGAAACTTGTGCCAGGCTGCAGAAATGTAAATCTTGGCAGGTAACAGAAGGCATTTTACATTGCCTTTCCTAGTTGGCAAACTCAGCCAACAGCCTCCTCCTCCGCAACCAGTGACACTGACAGTGGGTAGAGCCTGATTGGGGAAGTTGAGACACTAATTCTCCATCAGGACCACTCTCTGCTCCATAGGGGCAGAGCGAAAAGTGTTGGGGCGTGGCCTGGCTAAAGTCCAGGCTGACGCTGCCATTCATCTCACTTCATGCACATGGGTCTGCTTTATGATGGACGGCTTATGGACCTTTTCCTTTGACATTGCTGCAGCTTGGAGCTAGGACGAGCTTCCTGTCCCTGCCTGCACTCACAGCGGTCTAGTTGGACTTTACCTCTCTACCTGAGCCTTACCTCTCTACCTTTGTCTTTTTGAGCCTTCTTTAGTCCTTGACTGTTCTATGAATGGCCCTGGAGCAGAGTCTCTAAAAATGATTAATGTTTCAATAAATGCATGGAGTGTGCACAGCAGAGGCCACTGGCATTCACACAGCCTCTGGTAGCTTCTTTTAATGGTGCACACTGCTCCTTCAACTGACAGTAGCCTCTCACTCAGCAGCTCTTACACAATGCTTACCCTCTTGGCAGTGTTTGGTGCCCTGTGATGGAGAGTCTCCTGCCCTTATACATCAGGCTGTCCCTGCCGGGAATGCCCTGTGCCTTGTCCAGTCCCCACCACACTAAAATTGAGTGTCTACCAGCAATGTTTATATTCACCATCAAGCAAACTGACTGTTTATTATTATATTCACCATTAACCCTGACCCAACATAACCCTATCACAGAACATGTGTGATGTAATCTTGTGCTGACTTCTTTATCTCTACAGCTGGTCCACTATGCAAAGAATGTAAGATAAGAGATCTCCTTTGATAAAAAATGGTGATTTCTCTGTGTAATTTAGTCAACTGGCAGAGAACTGACCATGGACCATGGACTAATGAAGCATGCAAAGATTGGAAGCTATGATATGGCATCTCCTTTTTGTAGACATCCTGACAATTAACAGTAGTGCAATAATGTAGGCATCTTCCGAGGACCAGATACTATAGGAATAATTAATGTGGAACTCTAGGAAAGAAGATATAATCACACAAAATCTTCTGTAAACCATCGTACCTGGCAAATCATTTGTAATTAAACTGCCTGTTGTTAGAATGAGCAAGTAACTGGGGAGTGAAGCCTGGTACACACTAACAAGCTGAATGAAAAAAAAATGAAGAGCTCAGGATCCAATGTTATAGTGATCTCCCCCTCTGAGCTATTGTGTTCTGACAGCCCCCCCCAATAAATACAAATTCCAGTTTATTTTCCATAGTTTGTAGACACTATAACTTTTGCGTAAACTAATCAATATACGCTTATTGGAAACTTTTTTTTTTTACCAAAAATATGTAGCAGAATTTATATTGGCCAAAATTTCTAAAGTAATTCGATTTTTTAAAATTTTTTGCCGGATATATTTTTACAGCAGAAACATTTTTTTTTGGAAAATTGTTGGTCTTCTTTTGCTTATAGCGCAAAAAATAAAAAAAAACCCAGTGGTGATCAAATACTACCAAAATAACGTTTTATTTGTGGGAAAACAAAAGACAGAAATGTAATTTATGGACAGCGTTCCACGGCCGCGCAATTGTCAGTTAAAGTAATGCAGGGCCGTATAGCAAAAAATGGCCTGGTCATTAAGGGAGGTAAATCTTCCGGGGGGGGGGGGCAAGCGGTTAAACCATGCAACGTAATTCCTGTTAGCAGAACTTTCGATTTTAAGTGTAGGTTTGCATTAGCGAGAGACCCTTGGAATTCTTTTTGCCATCACATCGAACAATACCTGATGTTATGTCATGCCTACTTTCCCAATTGCCTGGAATTATTCTTATTATTTATTGGCTCACCATACTATGCTAGGATAATGAAATGTCAACCAGTGAAAAGAAAATGTAATCTGACCCAAAGGACAGACAGAGGCAAAAGGGGGGGCAAGAGGATTTTTCCTGGTATCGTCAGAAGCATTACAGCAAAGTAAAATCAAAAAACCTTTATTACAATTGTATAGAAAATACACAAAAAAAAGACATAAAATCAAGCAGTTTGTTTAAAATAACCCATTATAATGGCTCAACTATAACTCTATAATTGTATCCATACTCATGGATGTACCACAAATATGATTAGACTATATACTGTATTTATTGGTGTATAACACTCACTTTTTCACCCTGAAAATTGGGTGCAAATGGCGTGTGTGTGCTATACGCCAATACTTCAATTTTAGCTGCCTCGGAGGGGACAGGGAGGGTGGCGACAAGCGCCGTCAGATTACATACAGTGAGAATCTCCTGTTTGCTTGGCGGCCTCTGTAATAGGAAATCCCATCTCCTGAGAAGCCATTGGACCACTGTTCTGTCTATCATAGGAGATTCTCACTGTATGTAATCTGTTGGCGCTCGCCCCGCCCCCCTCCCTGTCCCCTCTAGGCTGCAGATGGGCATCGATCAGGCTGCACTGATGGCAATGGTGAGGCTTCTACATTGATGTCAATGGTGAGGCTGTATTGATGTGGACTGATGAGGCTGCAATGATGGAACTTGTGAGGCTGCAGATGGGGGCAATGGTGAGGCTCCTTATAAATTCCTCATTTAAAATTTAAGTTTTTTTTCCTGAAACTTCCCTCTTAAAATGAATGTGCGTGTTACACGCCTGTGCGTGTTACACGCCTGTGCGTGTTATACACCGATAAATGCGGTAGTTAGCCAGTACTCTACATGTTTCGTGGTTGCAGGAGTATGATGGGCCTGATACTGCATGGACTTCCATACAGGTACCTACACCTTACCATGTAGATTTGGGATGTCTCGTATCTGGTCAACTATCCTTCTTTGCCACTCTAGATTTCATCTTTTAGCCTCCCCATTAAATGCTGACTGGCTATTTTTTTTGGACAGTGTGCACTGTCTTAAAAACTTATTACCATTATATATGAGTTATGCAGAGAACACAACTGTCTAAATTTATTATCGGCAACCCATCCCACTTTTCTATCCATACTTTGGATATCATACCGTGACCTTAATCCCTTGGCATCTTTGATCCACCATTGATATTGTTGCTGTACCTGGGACCCCTGGTGAGTGGCTACTCCAATCAACAGATTCTCCTGTGTACACCAATAATCATTACAACTCGCTCTTGGTGTCCCTTCTGTCTGCCCCCGCACCCGTCCCAGGGGAGTTTATCTGGCACCCTTCTATGGTTTTTCTTTTTCCATCCATGGTGTATTTGATGCTTGGGGATTGATCTTTTTCCCATTTGAACTCCTGAAGAATCGGGCCAACTGTGAAACATGTTGAGTACTGGCTAACTATATATTCTAATCATATTTGTGATGGATACAAGTATAGAGTTAAAGTTGAGCCATTATAATGGGTTATTATAAACAAAATGCTTGATTTTAAGTCTTTTTTGTACACTTTTTATACAATTGTTGTAAAGATTGTAATGCTTCTGACCCCCCCCCCCCACATTCCCTCTGTCTGTCCTTTGGGTCAGATTACATTAATTTAGGATGTGGGTACCCTGTTATTAACTATTTAACAATAGGAGCGCTTAAACATTTCCAGTTATAAGAAAAAATAACAATGATCGGCATAGGTGTGCGCAGCCTCTTGCACTAGGGTGTGCACCGCAAAGCTTAAATACCTATGCATGTGTATATGTACTGATGGTGTCAGTAGGGCAGTGGACAGTGTAATTTAGTTAATTTTCTTTTCCCCAAATTTTTGGGCTTGTGTAACTTTTTTTGGGGGGGGATGAAATATCAGTGGTCAAAACAGGGGCGAATATGCAGCACACAAGGCAATTAGGGTGTGCCCAGGCACACCTGGCACACCCTGTGCGCACGCCTATGATGATCGGTTAATAGAGAGTAGAAGAATTGGAGGCCAATGCACTTAGCATTGTAGGGTAATTGAATTGGTAAACAAAAGCACACAGATGTGATGAAATAAAAAAGCCTGTGATTAAGAAGCAGAGAAATTTGGCGGGTCCGGGAAAAAAAAAAAATAGGCTTGGCTCTTCACTTTTACTCAATAATATACAGTGGTGCTAGTCAGAACCTGTGTTAGATTGGGCTGGCCTGCTCTTAAAATAAAACCGAATAAATCGGCCAAAATGCACTTCACCTTGGTTTACTAAGTGAATTGAAAAACTGGACCAAGGACCACTTACCGGTTCCCTTCTGATACCGATAAAGTGGCAACTAACCAACTTCAGCCAGCTTTAGGACTAATGAAACTTGCTAAAAGCTTCTTACGGTAGGAGCCTATGTAAAGCTTATTAACATGCAAGTATGACCACACATCCTTGAGAAAGGCCGTTTGTACGACAGATCTTTCAATGGTGACATCATGCATCCAACTAGTGTCTGTATGTTTTTATTTATTTATTTTTTTAAATCTTGAGTCATGAGCTAAATACAATAAAAAGAACACACATCTAGTTCATAAGGTCTAAATACTAACTCAGACAATGACTACTGAATCTTCTTCGGCTTTAAGAGTTGATTTTAATAAATTTGTTGTCCTCAGTTATATATATATATTTTTTTCTATTCTTTATTTAATGCAACAAATTATATTAAAATAATAAAAAAAACAGTCACGCTCCTTAATACACAAATAGATTTCTAATGTATACAAAATGATCAATATGTAAGGAGTGCTGCCGCACTATCACTACTGAAGTGTATAGTGCTGAGTAAAAAAAGGACGAAATAGCTATGATATGATTTTGTTCTTTATGGCTTTGCATTATTAAGTTATGTTTCACTCACTATTGCACTATTTATTGCACTCACTTGAGGATTTTTAATTTAGTTATTTGCCTGCAGAGTTGCACATTATTTCATTGTCTGATTTGCACTATTATTGTTTGCATGTTTGCACAGATATAAGAGATTGGTTTGCATATATACAGTGGGGAAAATAATGATTTGACCCCCTGCAGATTTTGTAAGTTTACCCACTTATAGAGAAAAAAAAGGGTCCATAATTTTTATCATAGGTGTATTTTAACCACTTCCAGACTGCCGCACGCCGATATACGTCCTGACTTTGACGGGGGATATTGTTGTTATGGCAACAGCTAGCTGCCATATCCCCGGTATCCTCTTCTCTGGCCGGTGGTCCGCTTCAAGATAAAAGTGGTCTCTCCGGCGTATTTGCCGCAAGATCACTTTTATCGGCGGCGGGAGAGCCGTCGGCAGCGGGAGAGGCGATCGGATGCTCTGTCAAACCGTCACTTCCGCCCATAGCTCTTAAAGGGCCATTTTTTAAATAATTTTTTAAAATGACAAATGTTGTTGTTTTTTTTTTTTTTTTTTTTTTTTTTTAAATTGCATTTTAGTGTAAATATGAGTGCTTTTTGACCTCAGATCTCATATTTAAGAGGTCCTGTCATGCTTTTTTTCTATTATAAGGGATGTTTACATTCCTTGTAATAGGAATAAAAGTGACACAATTTTTATTTTTTTTTAAAAACAGTGTAAAAATAAAAAAATAAAATGTAAAATAAATAAGAAAAAAATACAGTTTTTTTTTTAAACGCGCCCCGTCCCGCCGAGCTCGCGTTCAGAAGTGAACGCACACTTGAGTAGCGCCCACGTATGAAAACGGTGTTCAAACCACACATGTGAGGTATTGCCGCGATCGTTAGAGCGAGAACAATAATTTTAGCCCTAGACCTCCTCTTTAACTCAAAACATGCAACCTGTAGAATTTTTTAAACGTCACCTATGGAGATTTTTAAGGGTAAAAGTTTGTCGCCATTCCATGAGAGGGCGCAATTTTGAAGCGTGACATGTTGGGTATCAATTTACTCGGCGTAGAATTATCTTTCAGGATATTTTAAAAAATTGGGCTAACGTTACTGTTGTCTTGTTTTTTAATTCAAAAAAGTGTATTTTTTCCAAAAAAAGTGCGCTTGTAAGACCAAATGTGCAAATACGGTGTGACAGAAAGTATTGGAAAGACCGCCATTTTATTTTCTAGGGTGTTAGGAAAAAAAAATGTATAATGTTTGGGGGTTGTAAGTAATTTTCTAGCAAAATAACTGTTTTTAACTTGTAAACAACATATCTAAAAAAGAGGCTCGGTCCTTGAGTGGTTAAATGATAGAGACAGAATATCAAACAAAAACCCACAAAAAAGAAACTCTTGTTGGCAAACACAGAGGTAAGACGTTTCTTGTAGTTGGTGACCAGGTTTGCACACATTTCAGGAGGGATTTTGGTCCACTCTTCATTACAGATCTTCTCTAAATCTCCAAAGGTTTCTTAGCTGTTGCTTGGCAACTCAAAGTTTCAGCTCCCTCCATAAACTTTCTATGGGATTAATGTCTGGAGACTAGCTAGGCCACGCCATGACCTTAATGGGCTACTACTTAAGTCACTCCTTTGTTGCCTTGGTGGTATGTTTTGGGTCATTGTCATGTTGAAATACCCATCCACGACACATCTTCAGTGTTCTGGCTGAGGAAAGAAGGTTCTCATCAAAGACTTTACAATACATGGCTCCATCCATTGGCCCATCAATGCGACAAAGTCAGCCTGTACCTTTAGCAGAGAAACAGCCCCAAAGCATCATGTTTCCACCTCCAATCTTGACTGTAGTGATGGTGTTCTTAGTGTCATAGTCAGCATTTTTCTTCCTCCAAACAGGGCTGCTCAATTTTGGTCTCATCTGACCACAGCACTTTCTCCCAATCCTCTGGGCCTGTACATGTGCCTTATTGAGGAGAGGGACCTTTGTGGTCGCTGCAAGATTCCAATCCATGCATATTGTGTACCATTAGTTTGTTTGATGACTGTGGTCCCAACTGCCATGAGATCATTCACAAGCTCTTCCAGTGTAGTTCTGGGCTGATCCCTCACTTTTCTCATGATCATCCTTACCCCAAGATCATCAGAGCACAAGTCGCATGTCAAAGTCTTTGATCCGACTCCAGTAATAATCAATGGGCTGAAGTAGGATCAAAGTCAGACCAAAGTAGTGCAGGGAGTATCTTCAAAGTCAGACCGATTTGTGTCGGACCAGTTAAGACGGCTCCCATAGGGAAACATTGATTTTCACATGTCATGCGACACGAGCTCCCAATGTCGGAGCGTTTGTCATACCGGTGTGAATCCGGGCACGTTTAAGGGGGATTGGGCTGCCTCCAGGCCCACCTGCCCTTCATCTATCCATTTAATGCATGTGCTCCCACTGTGGAGACGCTCATAAATTCAGTAGCGTTTAGGACTTCAAGCATACACAGGGTGCCGTGAAGAGGCCTTGCAGCTTACGCATGCTTTTGCAAATGCATGCTAACTGTTTTTAATGCAGACTGTTGAACAGGTTAATCTGGTTGGTCAGCAGACTGGTTGGTGAGTTGAGCTATGGAATGTTCTGTTTTTGTCTTTTATGCATTGGTCCTTCCATGTGCTCCTTGCTGTGAAGGCCAGTTATAGGTTGAAACTTACAAAATCTGCAGGGGATCAAATCATTATTTTCCAAACTGTACACAGATAAAGTAAATTAAGTTATTTATCCAGTGAGCCTGCTCAGTTCAATACCTTAGAATCAGAAGAAGATTAAAACTGCCATATTCGATTATATTCTGTAGTATAAGATGTACAGTATCTCACATTTTTGTAAATATTTTATTCTATTCTATTCTTTTCATGTGACAACACTGAAGAAATGAGACTTTGCTACAATGTAAAGTAGTGAGTGTACAGCTTGTATAACAGTGTAAATTTGCTGTCCCCTCAAAATAACTCAACACACAGCCATTAATGTCTAAACCGCTGGCAACAAAAGTGAGTACACCCCTAAGTGAAAATGTCCAAATTGGGCACAAAGTGTCAATATTTTGTGTGGCCATCTTTATTTTCCAGCACTGTCTTTACCCTCTTGGGCATGGAGTTCACCAGAGCTTCATAGGTTGCCACTGGAGTCCTCTTCCACTCCTCCATGATGACATCACGGAGCTGGTGGATGTTAGAGACCTTGCGCTCCTCCACCTTCATTTGAGGATGTCCCACCTATGCTTAATAGGGTTTAGGTCTGGAGACATGCTTGGCCAGTCCATCAACTTTACCCTCAGCTTCTTTAGCAAGGCAGTGGTCATCTTGGAGGTGCGTGGGGTCATTTTCATGTTGGAATACTGCCCTGTGGCCCAGTCTCAGAAGGGAGGAGAGCATGCTCTGCTTCAGGATGTCACAGTACATGTTGGTGTTCATGGTTTCCTCAATGAACTGTAGCTCCCCAGTTCCGGCAGCACTCATGCAGCCCCAGACCATGACACTCCCACCACCATGCTTGACTGTAGGCAAGACACACTTGTCTTTGTACTCCTCACCTGGTTTCCGCCACACACGCTTCAACCAAATAAGTTTATCTTGGTCTCATTAGACCACAGGACATGGTTCCGGTAATCCATGTCCTTAGTCTGCTTGTCTTCAGCAAACTGTTTACGGGCTTTCTTGTGCATCATCTTTAGAAGAGGCTTCCTTCTGGGATGACAGCCATGCAGACCAATTTGATGCAGCGTTCGGCGTATGGTCTGAGCACCGATAGGCTGACCCCCCACCACTTCAACCTCTGCAGCAATGCTGGCAGCACTCATACGTCTATTTCCAAAAGACAACCTCTGGATATGATGCTGAGCACGTGCACTCAACTTCTTTGGTTGACCATGGCGAGGCCTGTTCTGAGTGGAACCTGTCCTTTTAAACTGCTGTATGGTCTTGGCCACTGTGCTGCAGCTCAGTTTCAGGGTCTTTGCAATCTTCTTATAGCCTAGTTCATCCTTATGTAGAGCAACAATTCTTTTTTTCAGATCCTCAGAGTTTTTTGCCATGAGGTGCCATGTTGAACTTCCAGTGACCAGTATGAAAGAGTGAGAGCGATAACACCAAATTTAACACACCTGCTCCCCATTCACACCTGAGACCTTGTAACACTAACGAGTCACATGACACCGGGGAGGGAAAATGGCTAATTAGACCCAATTTGGACATTTTCACTTAGAGCTGTACTTACTTTTATTGCCAGCGGTTTAGATATTAATGGCTGTGTGTTGAGTTATTTTGAGGGGACAGCAAATTTACACTGTTATACAAGCTGTACACTCACTACTTTACATTGTAGAAAAGTGTCATTTCTTCAGTGTTGTCACATGAAAAGATATAATAAAATATTTACAAAAATGTGAGGGGTGTACTCACTTTTGTGAGATACTGTATGTCACAGGGGGGTTATAGTTGCTTCACATTTTTTCAATTTTTTTTCAGAGTTACAAGTATTGTGATGCAAAAATATATTAATTGGATAGCTGTTCTAAAAGTTAATGTGTGTGATAGAAATTATAGGAATGCAATATGAAGAAAGTAGAGTTAACCACTTAAGGACCGCCTAACGCCGATTTACGTCGGCAAGGCGGCACGGGCAGGCAAAATCACGTACATGTACGTGATTTGCCTCTCGCGGGTGGGGGGTCCGATCGGACCCCCCCCGGTGCCCGAAGCGGTCCCGTTCTGTTCCCCGGCGATCCGAGATGAGGGGGAGGCCATCCGTTCGTGGCCCCCCCCTCGCGATCGCCGCCGGCCAATGGGAACACTCCTTTGCTGCTGTATGCTAAACAGCAGCAAAGGAAATGATGTCATCTCCCCTCGGCTCGGTATTTTCCGTTCCAGCGCCGAGGGGAGAAGACATCAATGTGAGTGCACAACACACACACACACAGTAGAACATGCCAGGCATACAAAACACCCCGATCCCCCCCCCGATCGCCCCCCGATCCCCCCCCAATCACCCCCCCCCCCCCTGTCACAAACTGACACCAGCAGGTTTTTTTTTTTTTTTTTCTGATTACTGCATAGTGTCAGTTTGTGACAGTTACAGTGTTGGGACAGTGAGTATCACCCCCCTTTAGGTCTAGGGTACCCCCCTAACCCCCCCTAATAAAGTTTTAACCCCTTGATCACCCCCTGTCACCAGTGTTGCTAAGCGATCATTTTTCTGATCGCTGTATTAGTGTCGCTGGTGACGCTAGTTAGTGAGGTAAATATTTAGGTTCGCCGTCAGCGTTTTATAGTGACAGGGACCCCCATATACTACCTAATAAATGTTTTAACCCCTTGATTGCCCCCTAGTTAACCCTTTCACCACTGATCACCGTATAACCGTTACGGGTGACGCAGGTTAGTTCGTTTATTTTTTATAGTGTCAGGGCACCCGCCGTTTATTACCGAATAAAGGTTTAGCCCCCTGATCGCCCGGCGGTGATATGCGTCGCCCCAGGCAGCGTCAGATTAGCGCCAGTACCGCTAACACCCACGCACGCAGCATACGCCTCCCTTAGTGGTATAGTATCTGAACGGATCAATATCTGATCTGATCAGATCTATACTAGCGTCCCCAGCAGTTTAGGGTTCCCAAAAACACAGTGTTAGCGGGATCAGCCCAGATACCCGCTAGCACCTGCGTTTTGCCCCTCCGCCCAGCCCACCCAAGTGCAGTATCGATCGATCACTGTCACTTACAAAACACTAAACGCATAACTGCAGCGTTCACAGAGTCAGGCCTGATCCCTGCGATCGCTAACAGTTTTTTTGGTAGCATTTTGGTGAACTGGCAAGCAAGCACCAGGCAGCGTCAGGTTAGCGCCAGTACCGCTAACACCCACGCACGCACCGTACACCTCCCTTAGTGGTATAGTATCTGATCGGATCAATATCTGATCCGATCAGATCTATACTAGCGTCCCCAGCAGTTTAGGGTTCCCAAAAACGCAGTGTTAGCGGGATCAGCCCAGATACCTGCTAGCACCTGCGTTGTGCCCCTCCGCCCGGCCCAGCCCAGCCCACCCAAGTGCAGTATCGATCGATCACTGACACTTACAAGGCACTAAACGCATAACTGCAGCGTTCGCAGAGTCAGGCCTGATCCCTGCGATCGCTAACAGTTTTTTTGGTAGCATTTTGGTGAACTAGCAAGCACCGGCCCCAGGCAGCGTCAGGTTAGCGCCAGTACCACTAACACCCACGCACGCAGCATACGCCTCCTTTAGTGGTATAGTATCTGAACGGATCAATATCTGATCCGATCAGATCAGATCTATACTAGCGTCCCCAGCAGTTTAGGGTTCCCAAAAACGCAGTGTTAGCGGGATCAGCCCAGATACCTGCTAGCACCTGCGTTTTGCCCCTCCGCCCGGCCCAGTCCAGCCCACCCAAGTGCAGTATCGATCGATCACTGTCACTTACAAAACACTAAACGCATAACTGCAGCGTTTGCAGAGTCAGGCCTGATCCCTGCGATCGCTAACAGTTTTTTTGGAAGCTTTTTATTGAACTGGCAAGCACCAGCGGCCTAGTACACCCCGGTCGTAGTCAAACCAGCACTGCAGTAACACTTGGTGACGTGGCGAGTCCCATAAGTGCAGTTCAAGCTGGTGAGGTGACAAGCACAAGTAGTGTCCCGCTGCCACCAAAAAGACAAACACAGGCCCGTCGTGCCCATAGTGCCCTTCCTGCTGCATTCGCCAATCCTAATTGGGAACCCACCACTTCTGCAGCGCCCGTACTTCCCCCATTCACATCCCCCAACGAAATGCAGTCGGCTGCATGAGAGGCATTTTTATGTGCTCCCGAGTACCCCTACCCAACGAACCCCCCCCAAAAAGATGTTGTGTCTGCAGCAAACGCGGATATAGGCGTGACACCCGCTATTATTGTCCCTTCTGTCCTGACAATCCTGGTCTTTGCATTGGTGAATGTTTTGAACGCTACCATTCACTAGTTGAGTATTAGCGTAGGGTACAGCATTGCACAGACTAGGCACACTTTCACAGGGTCTCCCAAGATGCCATCGCATTTTGAGAGACCCGAACCTGGAACCGGTTACAGTTATAAAAGTTAGTTACAAAAAAAGTGTAAAAAAAAAAAAAAATATATATAAAATAAAAAAAAATAGTTGTCGTTTTATTGTTCTCTCTCTCTATTCTCTCTCTCTATTGTTCTGCTCTTTTTTTACTGTATTCTATTCTGCAGTGTTTTATTGTTATTGTTATTGTTATTGTTATTATGTTTTATCATGTTTGTTTTTCAGGTATGTAATTATTTATACTTTATTGTTTACTGTGCTTTATTGTTAACCATTTTTTTGTCTTCAGGTACGCCATTCACAACTTTGAGTGGTTATACCAGAATGATGCCTGCAGGTTTAGGTATCATCTTGGTATCATTCTTTTCAGCCAGCGGTCGGCTTTCATGTAAAAGCAATCCTAGCGGCTAATTAGCCTCTAGACTGCCTTTACAACCCGTGGGAGGGAATGCCCCCCCCCCCCCCACCGTCTTCCGTGTTTTTCTCTGGCTCTCCTGTCTCAACAGGGAACCTGAGAATGCAGCCGGTGATTCAGCCAGCTGACCATAGAGCTGATCAGAGACAAGAGTGGCTCCAAACATCTCTATGGCCTAAGAAACCGGAAGCTACGAGCATTTTATGACTTAGATTTCGCCGGATGTAAATAGCGCCATTGGGAAATTGGGGAAGCATTTTATCACACCGATCTTGGTGTGGTCAGATGCTTTGAGGGCAGAGGAGAGATCTAGGGTCTAATAGACCCCAATTTTTTCAAAAAAGAGTACCTGTCACTACCTATTGCTATCATAGGGGATATTTACATTCCCCGAGATAACAATAAAAATGATTTAAAAAAAAAAAAAATGAAAGGAACAGTTTAAAAATAAGATAAAAAAGCAAAAAAATAATAAAGAAAAAAAAAAAAAAAAAAAAAAGCACCCCTGTCGCCCCCTGCTCTTGCGCTAAGGCGAACGCAAGCGGCGGTCTGTCGTCAAACGTAAACAGCAATTGCACCATGCATGTGAGGTATCGCCGCGAAGGTCAGATCGAGGGCAGTAATTTTTGCAGTAGACCTCCTCTGTAGATCTAAAGTGGTAACCTGTAAAGGCTTTTAAAGGCTTTTAAAAATGTATTTATTTTGTTGCCACTGCACGTTTGTGCGCAATTGTAAAGCATGTCATGTTTGGTATCCATGTACTCGGTCTAAGATCATCTTTTTTATTTCATCAAACATTTGGGCAATATAGTGTGTTTTAGTGCATTAAAATTTAAAAAAGTGTGTTTTTTCCCCAAAAAATGCGTTTGAAAAATCGCTGCGCAAATACTGTGTGAAAAAAAAAAATGAAACACCCACCATTTTAATCTGTAGGGCATTTGCTTTAAAAAAATATATAATGTTTGGGGGTTCAAAGTAATTTTCTTGCAAAAAAAAAAAAACTTTTTCATGTAAAAAATAAGTGTCAGAAAGGGCTTTGTCTTCAAGTGGTTAGAAGAGTGGGTGATGTGTGACATAAGCTTCTAAATGTTGTGCATAAAATGCCAGGACAGTTCAAAACCCCCCCAAATGACCCCATTTTGGAAAGTAGACACCCCAAGCTATTTGCTGAGAGGCATGTCGAGTCCATGGAATATTTTATATTGTGACACAAGTTGCGGGAAAGAGACAAATTTTTTTTTTTTTTTTTTTTTTTTGCACAAAGTTGTCACTAAATGATATATTGCTCAAACATGCCATGGGAATATGTGAAATTACACCCCAAAATACATTCTGCTGCTTCTCCTGAGTACGGGGATACCATATGTGTGAGACTTTTTGGGAGCCTAGCCGTGTACGGGACCCCGAAAACCAAGCACCGCCTTCAGGCTTTCTAAGGGGCGTGAATTTTTGATTTCACTCTTCACTGCCTATCACAGTTTCGGAGGCCATGGAATGCCCAGGTGGCACAAAACCCCCCCAAATGACCCCATTTTGGAAAGTAGACACCCCAAGCTATTTGCTGAGAGGTATAGTGAGTATTTTGCAGACCTCACTTTTTGTCACAAAGTTTTGAAATTTGAAAAAAGAAAAAAAAAAAAAGTTTTTTCTTGTCTTTCTTCATTTTCAAAAACAAATGAGAGCTGCAAAATACTCACCATGCCTCTCAGCAAATAGCTTGGGGTGTCTACTTTCCAAAATGGGGTCATTTGGGGGGGGTTTGTGCCACCTGGGCATTCCATGGCCTCCGAAACGGTGTTAGGCAGTGAAGAGTAAAATCAAAAATTCACGCCCTTAAAAACGCTGAAGGCGGTGATTGGTTTTCGGGGCCCCGTACGCGGCTAGGCTCCCAAAAAGTCCCACACATGTGGTATCCCCATACTCAGGAGAAGCAGCTAAATGTATTTTGGGGTGCAATTCCACATAGGCCCATGGCCTGTGTGAGCAATATATCATTTAGTGACAACTTTGTGCAAAAAAAAAAAAAAAAAAAAAAAAAGTGTCACTTTCCCGCAACTTGTGTCAAAATATAAAATATTCCATGGACTCAATATGCCTCTCAGCAAATAGCTTGGGGTGTCTACTTTCCAAAATGGGGTCATTTGGGGGGGGGTTGTGCCACCTGGGCATTCCATGGCCTCCGAAACTGTGATAGGCAGTGAAGAGTGAAATCAAAAAGTTACACCCTTAGAAATCCTGAAGGCGGTGATTGGTTTTCGGGGTCCCATACGCGGCTAGGCTCCCAAAAAGTCCCACACATGTGGTATCCCCGTACTCAGGAGAAGTAGCTGAATATATTTTGGGGTGCAATTCCACATAGGCCCATGGCCTGTGTGAGCAATATATCATTTAGTGACAACTTTTTGTAAATATTTTTTTTTTTTTTTTTTTTTGTCATTATTCAATCACTTGGGACAAAAAAAATAAATATTCAATGGGTTCAACATGCCTATCAGCAATTTCCTTGGGGTGTCTACTTTCCAAAATGGGGTCATTTGGGGGGGTTTTGTACTGCCCTGCCATTTTAGCACCTCAAGAAATGACATAGGCAGTCATAAACTAAAAGCTGTGTAAATTCCAGAAAATGTACCCTAGTTTGTAGACGCTATAACTTTTGCGCAAACCAATAAATATACGCTTATTGACATTTTTTTTACCAAAGACATGTGGCCGAATACATTTTGGCCTAAATGTATGACTAAAATTGAGTTTATTGGATTTTTTTTATAACAAAAAGTAGAAAATATCATTTTTTTTCAAAATTTTCAGTCTTTTTCCGTTTATAGCGCAAAAAATAAAAACTGCAGAAGTGATCAAATACCATCAAAAGAAAGCTCTATTTGTGGGAAGAAAAGGACGCAAATTTCGTTTGGGTACAGCATTGCATAACCGCGCAATTAGCAGTTAAAGCGACACAGTGCCAAATTGGAAAAAGACCTCTGGTCCTTAGGCAGCATAATGGTCCGGGGCTCAAGTGGTTAAAAGAGTTAAAGGTGAAAATGTAACCACTTCAGCTCTGGAAGGTTTTACCCCCTTCATGATCAGGCCATTTTTTGCTATTTAGAGCTGTACTATAACGGGTAATTGTGCAGTTTTTGCACACAAGAGCTTTCTTTTGGTGGTATTTGATCACCACTGTTTTTTTTTTTTTTTTTTTTTTTTTTGTTTTTTTATGTTTAACCTCTTTTTTTATGTATTCGGAAAAAATATAGGTTTTTAATACACAAACAGGTTGTAACTATACCATTTATCTCTGGATTCGGACATCCATTTTATGGTAAGTTACAAGCAATGTAGAACAGAGTAATAATAAAAAATATATATATATATATATATATATATATATATATATAAAATATAGTTTTTTTTCAATTTTGAACAGTGGTTATAAGAAACAGATGCACGGAGTAGGGTTTCAGGCCTGTAGGGTAACATAAGCCTTAGTATTTTAGTGAAAAAACAGCATTTATAAGGGAACCACCACTGGGTTTTAGATTTTTTTGCGATATAAATTAAAAAAAATTAAACATTTTGAAAAAATATATATATATATTTTCTACTTTCTGTTAAAAAAACGCAATCTAATAAAAAAATATAAATATCATAAAAATATCATAAATTTTGGCCAAAATGTATTCTGGATAATGGATGAGTGAGTTTGGGGTGGAGGAACTTGACTGGCCTGCAGAGAGTCCTGACCTCATACCTTTCGTATGAATTAGAGTGGAGACTGCGAGCCAGGCCTTCTCGTCCAACATCGGGGCCTGACCTCACAAATGCACTTCTGGAAGAATGGTCAAACATTCCCATAGACACACTCCTAAACCTTGTGGACGGCCTTCCCAGAAGAGTTGAAGCTGCAAAGGGTGGGCCAAATCAATATTGAGCCCTACGGACTAAGACTGGGATACCATTAAAGTTCATGTACGTGTAAAAGTAGGTGTCCCAATACTTTTGACAATTTACAATAGTTTATTGATGTTAATTTTTTTTTTTTACTCTCTATTCCAAAGGCTGTTTTTTTTTATTTTTTGTTTTGAATATGTGACCAGCAGCAGAGGACTGGAAGCTCCTCCTGCTACTGTTTCCCTGCAGACAGGCTGGGAGAGAGCTGGGTCATGTGACAGGTGTATATTGATTAGGAAAAATGCACTTTTTTAGGTTTTTCTAGTTTTTTTTTTTTTTAATTAAAATAATTACAGTGACATCATCCATATACAGAAATAAAAGGGACAATGTATATAAAACAGTGTGTGTGTTTAGTATTACTTTAATCACTTAAGGACCGGAAGGATTTACCCACTACCTGACCAGGCCGTTTTTAGCTATACGGCACTGCGTCGACAATTGCACGGTCGTGCGACATTGTACCCAAACAAACGTCCTTTTTTCCCACAAATAGAGCTTTCTTTTGGTAGTATTTGATTATTTGATCACCTCTGCGGTTTTTATTTTTTGTGATATAAACAAAAAAAGAGCGAACATTTTTAAAAAAATTAATTTTTTACTTTTTGCTATAATGAATATCCCCCAAAATTTAAAAAACAAAAACAAATTTCTTCATCAGTTTAGGCCAAAATTTCTTCTTCTACATATTTTTGGTAAAAAAAAAAAAAAAAAATCACAATAAGCGAATATTGATTGGTTTGCGCAAAAGTTATAGCGTCTACAAACTATGGGAAAGATTTATGGCTTTTTGTTTTTTTTTTTTTTACTAGTAATGGCAGTGATCTTCGATTTTTAGCAGTACTGTGACATCGTGGCAGACAGATGAGACACTTTTGACACATGTTTGGGACCATTGACAATTATACAGTGATCAGTGCTATAAAAATGCACTGATTACTGTGTAAATGTCACTGGCAGGGAAGGGGGTTAACACTAGGGGGGAGGGGGGGCGATCAATGGGTTAAATGTGTTCCCTCGTGAGTGTTTCTTACTGTGGGGGGGATGGGACTGACTGACTGGGGGAGGAGACCTATCACTGTTTGTAATTACTACAAACAGCAGATGTGTCTCTTCTCCCCTGTCAGAACAGCGATTTGTTTACACACACAAATCCCCATTCTGGCTCTCGAGCCCCTGATCGCGGGTGGCCGGGAGCAATCGCGCCCGCCGGCCACACGCATCGGGTCCTCCACGTGCCTGCTGTGGCTTTTAAAGGGGAAGACGTACCCATCTGGCTCTCGTGCCCCTGATCGCGGGTGGCCGGGAGCGATCGCGCCCGCTGGCCACACACATCGGGTCCTCCACGTGCCTGCTGTGGCTTTTAAAGGGGAAGACGTACCCATCTGGCTCTCGTGCCCCTGATCGCGGGTGGCCGGGAGCGATCGCGCCCGCTGGCCACACACATCGGGTCCTCCACGTGCCTGCTATGGCTTTTAAAGGGGAAGACGTACCCATACAGCCATTTGCGGGTACGTACCACTTTGCCAATATATATCAGCGTAAGCCATTCGGCAAGTGGATAACTGCGTCTAGGAAGTTCCCTAAAACTACTACTGAATTTTTGTTGAAGTATAGCAGTGCACTTCCTGTGCCTAGGCACTCCTGTTCTTCATAGCTGTTTGATTGCAGTGTGAGATCATCTTCTGCATCAGATTCACAAAAAGTTATTTGCCTTGTATACTGTGATGCATGATACCAAGCATACTGAAAACAGATTTAGGGTTTCCATACATTTTAAAGCAGAATGAGGTCCAAGACTAAGTAGCACCTTGGTAGCCTCATCTCGTTGACTGACTTTTATAAGGTTTACAATGGGCAAAGTAAAGCAGCCCCACTTGCACTGTCTTTACTGGCACAGACACCAACTGCCCACAAGTGAATACTCCTGAATCACTTACCTTAAGCCATTGACCTACGCAAAACCATTGAGTTAGCTCTACCTTCCTTCATTATGCCCAACCTGTAATCCCTCTTTTGTTCTATTCATTTGTCCTGCATACACACAACTACTACCAAGAGCCCTTACAGTTACTTCCTAACTTGAACCCATGCAGACTTTCAAATATCATTAAAGCGGAGTTCCACCCAAAAGTGGAACTTCCGCTCATTTGTCTCCTGTCCCCCTCCGGTGCCACAATTGGCACCTTTCGGGTGGGGGGGCAGGATATCTGTCTTTGACAGGTATCCTGTTCCCACTTCTGGGAGTCCGGGCCTCGGCCTGTGACATTACCGCGGGGCTCCCTCCTCCTCCTTTCCCTGACCCCGGGCCAGAGAGGAGCGGGGCCTCACGCATGCGCATTAGGTTTCCCGGCGTGAAACTGTAAGGCTACACTGCCAGGTTCCCTTACCCGGCGGCACCCGACAGCTGATTGAAACATCAGCTGTGGTGCCGACATCGCGGGACTCCAGGACAAGTAAAAGTGTCCTATTGTTAAAAGCCAGCAGCTGCAGTATGTGTAGCTGTTGGCTTTTAATTTCTTTTTGGGCAGAACACCGCTTTAAGTGGAGGTAAGGATATGTCCTTCATTTTGTTGGTGCCGCCATTATATCCCATGCAAATAACTGTATATTATGGAGCCTCTTCCATGTTTCCACTGTTCAAGGGATGGGTACACCTTTCCTATGGTAGCGCTACCCCTACACTAGTTTTGCTGTACTACACAAAACATTTAGCAATGTTCCAGGTTCAGACGTAGAGATCCTTGAACATGCATTTGTAGGTACTGATAAAATTCATCAGGCATTGCATGGATGCCAGGCATTGGTGGGACATTGTCATAATAGTGATGAAGGATCGGAGCACCATCAAGGTCTTGGAAAAAAGGCCAAAAGCCGTATTGAGTGACTTTATCGCAAACCTCCATCGCAACGCTCACCACCATAAGTCCAGAAGAAAGACGGGCAGACTTGAGACCTGCACTAGTCCAGTGAGCGATCAGTTTCCTGTGGTAGTCTGGGTTGAAGAAGACGACCTTGCTGTTCAAGTCAAAGTCCTCGATGGTGTAGAGCACCCGAAGGGAGACCTCTGTGTTTGCTGAATAAGAGAACGCAGGTAGGAGGATCAAAGGAGAGCCGTACTCCTGCACCATCATGATAAATGGTTTCCATCCTCTCTGTGAGACTGTTGAACCTAGTGAAGGAGATATAATTAAAGTGTATATAAACCCAAGAACAAAAAGTCAACATATTGCTGCTTACTAGTATTTACTATGTGGTGGCTGCATTTGTTTTTGTTTTTTAGGCTTTTTTCTTCTTTGTTTTTACATTATGATCCTGCCAGTAACAGACTTCCTGTCCTCGGGTAACAACGCTCCCACATGGTACTATACAGGGGTTTTTTTCTCAGATAATAGGTGCAGGCACTCCCAACTTCTGAGTCCCCTTTGTCTCTGCCCCCTACCCACCTCTGAGCCCTTAGTTTCACCCCCTACCCACCTCTGAGCCCTTAGTTCTACCCCCTACCCACCTCTGAGCCCTTAGTTCCACCCCCTACCCACCTCTGAGCCCTTAGTTCCACCCCCTACCCACCTCTGAGCCCTTAGTTCCACCCCCTACCCACCTCTGAGCCCTTAGTTCCACCCCCTACCCACCTCTGAGCCCTTAGTCCCACCCCCTACCCACCTCTGAGCCCTTAGTTCCACCCCCTACCTCTCATTACAGCCCCTTCTAGAGAATACACAACCAAGTATCGTTTTGTGGTGCTAAGTAATTTGTATGGAATGTGTTAATGATAACAATAGACCCTCTCCCAGCAACAATAGATCCCTTCAGCAACAATAGATCCCCCAGCAACAATAGATCCCCCCAGCAACAATAGACCCCTCCCCAAGAACAAAAGACCTCCTAGAAACACTAGATCCCCCCCAGCAACAATATACACCCCCCAAGAACAAAAGACCTCCTAGCAATATTAGAGCCACCCAGCAACTATAGACCACATCAGCAACCATAGATGTCCCAACAACTACAATACACTTCCTCAGCAACAATGGACCCCCCTAGCAACAATAGACCCAATGCAACAATATACCCCTCTAGCCAGAATAGATAAACTCCAGAAACTAAAGACTCCAACCAGCAATAATAGATCTTCTAGAAGCTAGCATGAATAAACCCTCCAGCAGCCAACAACAGTAGACCCTTCCCTCAACTGTAGTTCCCTTCGAGCAACCATTGGCCCCCAAGAAACAAGAGAGTACCCCAGCAAACATAGGCTTCTCCAGCAACAATAAACCCCCATGCCGCAACAATAGATCCCCTGCAACAATATGCCCCTCCAGCCAGAATAGATCAACTACAGCAACTATAGACCCCCCCCCCCATTAGCAATAATAGATCTTCTAGCAGCAAGCATGACTAAACTCTCCAGCAGCCAGCAACAGTAGACCCTTCCCTTAACTGTAGAACCCTTCCAGCAATCATTGACCCCCAAGAAACAAGACAGCCCCCCATCAAACATGCAGTGCCTTGAAAAAGTATTCATACAGCAAAAAACATAAGTGTATTTTTTGGGGATTTTATGTGATAGAGCAACACAAAGTGGCACATAAATGTGAAGTGGAAGGAAAATGATAAATGGTTTTCAAATTTTTTTACAAATAAATATCTTAAAAGTGTGGCATGAATTTGTATTCAGCCCCCTTTACTCTGATACACCTAACTAAAATCTAGTGGAATTAATTGCCTCCAGAAGTCACCTAATTAGTAAATAGAGTCCACCTGTGTGTAATTTAATTTCAGAATAAATACAGCTGTTCTGTGAATCCCTCAGGGGTTTGTTAGAGAACCTTAGTGAAGAAACAGCATCACAAAGGCCAAGGAACATACCAGCCAGGTCAGGGATAAAGTTGTGGAGAAGTTTAAAGCAGGGTTAGGCTATAAAAAAATATCCCAAGCTTTGACCATCTCATGGAGCTCTGTTCAATCCATCATCCGAAAATGGAAAGAGTATGGAACTGCAAACCTACCAAGACATGGTCGTCCACCTAAACTGACAGGCCGGGCAAGGAGAGCATTCATCAGAGAAGCAGCCAAGAGGTCCATGGTAACTCTGGAGGAGCCGCAGAGATCCACAGCTCAGGTGGGAGAATCTGTCCACAGGACAACTATTAGTCGTGCTCTCCACAAATCTGGTCTTTATGGAAGAGTGACAAGAAGAAAGACATTGTTGAAAAAAAGCCATAAGAAGTCCCATTTGCAGTTTGCAAGAAGCCATGTGGGGGACACAGCAAACATGTGGAAGAAGGTGCTCTGGTCAGATGAGACAAAAATTGAACTTTTTGACCTAAAAGCAAAACGCTATGTGTGGCAGAAAACTAACACGGCACATCACCCTGAACACACCATCCCCACCGTGAAACATGGTGGTGGCAGCATCAAGTTGCGGAGATGCTTTGCTTCAGCAGGGACAGGGAAGCTGGTCAGAGTTGATGGGAAGATGGATGGAGCCAAATACAGGGCAATCTTAAAAAACAAGAAAACCTGTTAAGAGTCTGCAAAAGACTTGAGACTGGGGCGGAGGTTCTCCTTCCAGCAGGACAACAACCCTAAACATACAGCCAGAGCTACAATGGAATGGTTTAGATCAAAGCATATTCATGTGTTAGAATGGCCCAAAGTCCAGACCTAAATCCAATTGAGAATCTGTGGCAAGACTTAAAAATTGCTGTTCACAGACGCTCTCCATCCAATCTGACAGAGTTTGAGCTATTTTGCAAAGAATGGGCAAAAATGTCACTCTCTAGATGTGCAAAGCTGGTAGAGACATCCCCAAAAAGACTTGTAGCTGTAATTGCAGTGAAAGGGGGTTCTACAAAGTATTGACTCAGGGGGGCTGAATACAAATGTACACCACACTTTTCACATATTTATTTGTACACAATTTTTAAAACCATTTATCATTTTCCTTTCACTTCACAATTATGTGCCACTTTGTGTCGGTCTATCACATAAAATCCCAATAAAATACATTTATGTGTTCGGTTGTAACATGACAAAATGTGGAAAATTTCAAGGGGTATGAATACTTTTTCGAGGCAGTGTAGACTTTTCAAAGCAACAATTGACTTACCCCCTGCAACATTAGCACCCCTTGCCATTACATACATTCAGTGCTGGAGGTGCAGGAACTGGGTTCCCCCACACCCCTGCTGAAAAAATCCCCGGTACTGTATCAATGTAGAAGCAGCATTGTCACAATAGGACAGGACTAAAGAACCCACCCTCTGTCCCCTTCTCCATCATTTAGGTGGTGAAGTTCTGTAGTCTTCAGGCTAGTTGGGAAGAATTTACAGCACAGGCAGAGTGAACAGAGATAAGTTATAACCTCTTTTTTTTTTTTTTTTTGGATTTAGCAGGGAATGGTTAGACCCCCCCCTGTCAGCTCTTTTTTTTTTTTGCTGTTTATGTCCCTAATCTATCAGAAAAAATATGGCTATAATTCATGCACTATGCATGAGTGTGTGCAGCAGTGGCGACCCATAATTCAGGGCGCAGTGGTGCCCCCCCTTCTATCCATGAGTCCGGCCCCTTGATCTAAACGCGGGGCTCCGGATGCATGAATTTGGGGGACCAGTCACCTAATTGGCCGATAGGAGAAGCAATCCTTTTGGGCGTCTAGGAGGAGGAGATGCACATGATACCGAGGAGGGGGAGACGCAGGGGAAGCCTTCCCCCAGAGGAAGTGCTGCCGGCGACCTAGATCGGGTAATACGTGATAAGTGCAGGGCTGGTGATCGTCCCACTGGGGGGGGGGGTTCTTTGGTGGGGGGGGGGTTTAGCTGTGGATGTATTGTTTGCCACCAGCCGCCACTGGTGTGCAGCATTCCTCCAACAAATGTTTTATAAGTAGACCACTGAGGGAAAACTCAATTTTTTCACCCTATAACCGATGTGCTCATTCTGATAACTTATCTAGAAAATGTTACATGAAGATATACCAATCTACCTAACAGGGACGTAACACAACTTCCTTAAACAAAATATCTCTAAAACCAAGCCAAGCCTGGGTTTATTTGGGTCAGGGTTTGAGTGACTGGAATGACTCATCAGGCAGTATCTCTTTTACCTCCCCCTACTTGCTGGAACTTTTGAGAAACTTCCAGAAGAACGGGGAGGGAGGTTAAGGGGAGCTGCATGGAGTATTGATGGGGGCCCCAACCAATCCCTGGCCAAATGGGCTGGCAGGGGGAGGGACCTCTTAAATACTCAGGGTCAGGCCAGCAGGGGCAGTGGCGTTTGGGTGGAAGCTGGAGATGGTGCGCTGAGGAGGCTGTCGAAGGACCTTGAGGGTAGCCCCCTAGTCTGGGGAGAGGGTGACCTCAGGCCTGGGAGCTCAGGTGAGGAAGGGATCCTTTGACAACACAAGGAGGAGTCCTATCCAGTGGCATGGGAGCAGATGTGAGGACAGCAGGACCCAGCAAGCATGTCCAGGAGATCTCCAAGGAGAAGACAGCTGGGTGGCTGGTGAGTGGGACAGTCTGGGAGGACTGAGAAACAGCCTGAGAGGATTGGCAGTTTGAGATGGTTGTAGAGTCAGTCTTGGAGGACTGTGGAAGATTGGCCAGGTGGGCTAGTGAAAGGGGTGGGCTGGCAGTGCCTGAAGAGGTGATGCTGGGATCATTAGCCACAGGAGGACAGCTATACACTGGGACTTTTCTACACACAAAAAGACCCTGCCTATAATGAACAGAGTATTGGTAACTGTAAGCGCAAACACACAAGTCCATATATAACAGGAGATATAAAGGGCTGGGCAACTTAGTCCATAGGGGACAGGCTGGAAGTTCAAGGGTTAAGTGGTAACCGGTAATGTAATGGTTAAAGTAGGCTGGTAGGCTAGACGGCTGCTGTTTCCTCAGAGAGCTGGCTCTGTGATGGATGAGAGAGGGGTAGAGAAGGAAGCGCCACCTGAGTGCAGTATTAACAAATGATGTTTAATGACACCAGGTAAAAACACACTTACAGGATAAAAACATATAAAAGGCTCATCTGTATGAGTATGTGGTCCTCAGTGTTCCCTCTGATCCTGTGGTGGTGACGCTGCAGGGATGCTGGGCTGCAGAAGGTGGATTACCAGCCGGGAGCTCCTTCTGTGGCCATCAGGAAGAGACGAGGGGCCGGCGTGGAGCGCACGTGAAGCGTGCATGACGTCACAGGTCCTCCGTCTGCTTCTGGGTTCGGTATCCAGGGGAGGGATCGTCCAGGGAGGAGGGCTAGCAGAGAGGTTGAGAGAAGGCTACGCGCTCGGAGCCACTGCTCCTTCAATAGGCCTAATAGGGAGGTGTCTGCAATGTGCTTTTATATGGCAGTGCTGTGGGATAACAGGTCCCAGCGCCTATCACAAGAAAGCACAGTGCCACCTGTGGGCGGGAGGGGAACTACAAGGTAACAATGTACACAGAGAAAAATACAGGAGGTTATATAATAGTCAGTTTCATGGAAACATATATATGAAGAAGTGCATGGTAGTAAACATGGAGACAATAATATTAACAATAGTAAAAATGGGAGTAACAATGGGGGCAAAAGATGGAGGTAAGTATAAGCCCGGTTTCACACATGTGCGGTGCGAATTGAGCTCAGGTTTCAGTGGGGAGATAAAAATCAAAGGAATCATTGCGTTTTAGCTCAGGATCAGTGAGCAGGGAGAGGGGGAGGGAGAGGGGGAGGTGTGGTGAGGAGAAGTAGAAAATCCTTGTTCAGAACGCAATGCATCTGCGAATCAGATGCGTTCCCATAGGAGATAATAGGCTTGCAGTTCGCACAGCAATCCCCAAAAAACGCACACGTCTCCTGTGCAATGCGCAGTGCGAATGCAACGCACACAAGTGAACCAGATGCATTCATATGAATGTAAACACATACATACACACATACATATACATATACACACACATACATACATAAATAAATAAAAAATAAAAAATAAAAAAATAAGTAGAGAAAGGCAAAAAAATGTAAAAAAATGGTGAAAAAATTATGATATAAGAAGTGGACATGGATAAAGCATGCGTATGGGGAAAACACAAGAAACAGGGAAGCACGTATCTGTGCAGGGTTCTTAAAGATATATATATTGTAGCAAGGCTACATCTGTAGGGGTGGTCTCATGAGGAAACGGGGTGGCTTAAAGTAGTGTGTGCACCTCAATATCCTCGTTCAACCCCCCAGGTGCTAAAGTGCCCAAAGAGTAGATCCAGTAAGTTTCTTGCTGGCAAAGACGTTTATACCGCTCAGCGGCAGGGTATTTGGCCGGGATAGATTCAATGACCCACACACTGAGGCCAGCTGTAGATCGGCCGTGGTGAGTCAGGAAGTGTTTAGGGACGCTGTGGTGGTCACGGCCTTTTTCGATAAAGCGCCGGTGCTCCCCAAAGCGGGCCCTTAGGGCTCTGATGGTTCTGCCGACATATATTAGGCCACAGGGGCAGGTGAGGCAGTATATAACAAAGTCAGTTGAACAGTTGTAGAATTCTTTTATGGTATAGTTTTTTCCTTTGACAGTGAAGGTTTTCTGACCGTGTTGTATGAACTGGCAGGTTAAGCAGAGAGGTTTTTTGCATTGATACATCCCTCTGAGGAGTATCAGGGTGAGTGGTGATGAGGTGGGTTGGGTAGGCTTAATTCTACTGGGTGCAATTTTACTCTTAATGTTTCTGGATTTTCTATATGCCACTTTAGGTTTGGTATCGACTGTGGTTCTGAGATGAGGGTCTTCCAACAGAATAGGCCAATGTGAAGCCAGGATCTTCTCCATTTTCTTGTATTTGTCATGAAATTGCGTGATGAAGCGGGTAGGTTGTTTAACAGTGGCAGGAGGACGGTTGGGGCCTGGGGATAGACTACGGTAATGATGGAAGGCCGCGTCTATAAGTGGGGTGGGGTATCCTTTGTCTAGGAATTTTTTTGACAGAAGTTGTCCATGGGTGTCATAGTCTGAGTCTCTGGTACAATTCCTTCGAAGGCGGCAGAATTGGCTGCGGGGGATGTTGTTGACCCATCTCGGATGGTGGCAGCTATCATAGTGTATAAATGAATTACCAGCAGTAGGTTTGGTAAAGTTTCTTGCATATATAGTTTTGTTGTCATGGCAAAGCTCGAGGTCTAGAAAGGCCAAAGTGTCAGGGTCAGCAACGTGAGTGAAGGATAGGCCCAAGCTGTTATGGTTGCAGTATTGTACAAAGGTCATGATGTCATCAAACGTGCCATCCCAGATGATCACTATATCGTCGATGTATCGACCGTAATATATCACGTGGGCGGCGTGGGGATGGTCAGCTGCAAGGTACATATGTTCCCAATATCCCATGGTGAGATTGGCATAGCTGGGGGCAAAGTTAGCCCCCATGGCTGTTCCATTGATCTGGAGGTAGTGTGTGCCTTCTGATTCGAATTAGTTGTGTTTGAGGCAAAAGGTTAAGGCCTCAAGAATGAAATTGGCTTGCCGGGGGTTGGTGAGGGGATCATTGGCCAGGAAGTGTTCAACAGCACAGACTCCCACATCGTGGGGGATGGAGGTGTATAATGATGAGACATCAAGAGAGAGCCACCAGTAGTTCTGTTCCCAAGTGTAAGGCTTCAGCATATCAAGTAGGTGGGGTCCATCACGTATGTAGGAGGGGAGGTTCTGTGCCAGAGGTTGAAGGAATTGGTCAATGTAGATGGAGAAGCCACTAGTGACGCTGTTAATAGCGGCTACTATTGGACGGCCAAGGGGATTGGTTAGATCTTTATGGATCTTGGGTAGATGGTAGAAGTAGGGGACTTAATAGAAATCTTTTGTGATAAAAGAGGCTTCGGATTTGGAAATTATTTTTTCTGTCAGGACTCGGTTGACCAGTGTTGCAACTTCAAGGGCGAACTGGGATGTGGGGTCACTGGAGAGGATGGAGTAAGTATTGGTGTCGGAGAGCAGTCTACGTGATTCACGGACATAATCATCCTTTTCTTGGATCACTATACTACCCCCTTTGTCCGCGGGTTTGATGACAATGGACTGGTTGAGAGTGAGCTGTTCTAGAGCCTGGCGTTCTAAAGGAGAGAGATTGGATTTGATGTAGATGTGTTCACGGTTGGTGTTACACATTTTGATGAAGTCCGAGTATACTACCTGGTAAAAGGTTTGTAGGTAAGGGCCTTTATTGTTGGTGGGGTTAAAAATGGATTTGGGGCGTAGTGTGGTATGCCTGACTGGAGGAGAGGTGGGGCAGTGTTGGGTGAGCCATTCCAGGTCGGCGTTAAAGTTTTCGGCATATAGTTCCTCGAGTTGAGCAAGTGCAGGTTGATCAGTCTCATCAAGTATGTCATGGTCCGTTGGTTGAGGTGTCTGGTAAGTATTGTCAGACACCTGTTTGGAGGATTGGATGCTGAAATATCTCTGAACAGTCAGGTCTCTGATAAATTTGTTGAGATCCTTGAATAGCGTAAAGGTATTGGGTTGCATGGTGGGGGCAAAGGTGAGCCCCTTACCAAGGAGGGATATGTCATATGAGGTGAGTACAGTGCGTGACAGGTTGTAGATTTTTACAGTTTCCGCATTTTTCCTGACCTTCCTTCCTCGTCCCCCCCTCCGTCCTCTCTTTCGTGTTTTCTTTTGGTGAGGAACGGAGGGGGGGTACATACTAAAAAATCATTATCCAAGGTGGAGGCTAATGTATTACTAGTGGTTGCAGTCTTAGGGGATTTGGGCTTGTGCAACTGGGTAAGGGGTAGGTTATCCAACCAAGCTGGGGGTTGCTGCTCTTGGATGTGGTTAGCGTGATTACTAAGTGAATCATGATCGGAGTCCTGTTCTGGATTGGGCAACTGGGTGGACACAAGAACATCCGTGGAAACTACTCCTTGAGCGGGATAGGATGGTGATATAGAACTGTCATTGGGGCAAGGTGCTGTTGTCTGAGTGATGGGGGCTTTTTTTGTTCTGTTCCTGGACCGTTTCGGCTTGGGGGAAAAGAATTTGGGGATGGTAGGAGGCTGGGGAGTGTGCCATGGCATTGACCAGGGTCTGGGTATATTTATTTTTTATTTTTTATTTATTTATGTATGTATGTGTGTGTATATGTATATGTATGTGTGTATGTATGTGTTTACACATATATATATATATATATATATATATATATATATATATATATATATATATATATATATATATATATATATATATATATATATATATATATATATATATATATTATTTTTTTTTTTTTATACTTTTAGCCCGGGTTCACACCTGTGCGGATTGGATGCGACTTGTGCCCCATCTGATTCGCAGGACATTTTAAAATACATTCATATGAATGCATCTGGTTCACTTGTGTGCGTTGCATTCGCACTGCGCATTGCACAGGAGACGTGTGCGTTTTTTGGGGATTGCTGTGCGAACTGCAAGCCTATTATCTCCTATGGGAACGCATCTGATTCGCAGATGCATTGCGTTCTGAACAAGGATTTTCTACTTCTCCTCACCACACCTCCCCCTCTCCCTCCCCCTCTCCCCCCCCCCTCTCCCTCCCCCTCTCCCTGCTCACTGATCCTGAGCTAAAACGCAATGATTCCTTTGAACAGGAGATTTTTATCTCCCCACTGAAACCTGAGCTCAATTCGCACCGCACATGTGTGAAACCGGGCTTATACTTACCTCCATCTTTTGCCCCCATTGTTACTCCCATTTTTACTATTGTTAATATTATTGTCTCCATGTTTACTACCATGCACTTCTTCATATATATGTTTCCATGACACTGACTATTATATAACCTCCT